>NW_028301547.1:22657500-22957500 GCF_042242905.1 Orbicella faveolata | reverse complement strand
TACTGCCATTATGATGAATATTGTGACGATCCACGCGATAAGAAAAACTGCGTCGTTGCCAAAGACTTTAAAAACATTGCTCCTGAGTCTTGCTGTGTCCGATATTGGTGTTGGTTTACTAGTTCACCCATTTTACATTTTCCTTTCGGTCAAGTGGTTACATCAGAATCCTCCTGGCTGCAACACATATATGGCTTTTTCGATTATTTCGTTATCATTTTGTTTTGCTTCGTTCTTAGGTGTTGTGGCTCTAAGTGTAGACAGGTTCTTGGCAATTCATCTTCATCTCAGATATCAGGAACTTGTGACTCACAAGCGTGTTGTTGCTGTGGTGATCTCAATATGGCTGCTTAGTGTTATTTTTCCCGGAGCAGCATCAAAGGCTTTGATGCTGCTTTGGTTGCCATTCGATGTTCACTCAGTTATCATCTTTACTCTTGGACTTCTTTATCTCTTGCTTACAACAATGATTTACATCAGACTGTATTTAACCGTTCGACGCCTTAGGAATCAGATTCAGGCCCAGCAAATACAACAAGCAGTACAGACTGGCGAAATGGGAAATTTTGTTAGTCTCATGAAATCTGCAGTCGGTATATTCTATGTATATCTCGTGTTTTTGATTTGTTACTTGCCCTACCTTACCAGTTTGGTTGCCTTTGAAATAAATGGGCCCAGTTTCTCATTGAAGAGTTTTTGGTTTTATTCATGGACGATCGTGTATCTTAACTCATCGTTGAACCCAGTAATTTACTGCTGGAAGATGAGACACATTCGACACGCTGTCATGGACATACTGCGGAACATGCCCTTGCTCAGAAATCGCGTATCCCACTTATCTTAGGGTCGGCAGTGTTATGCCATATATTCCCCACATTCATTGTTGTTATTGTTGATAAACGCCTTTTTTGTATATTATGAACTACGAACAGTCTAACTTAGCTTCCTGAAGAGAAACGAGATCGTGTTAAACTGACTCAGTGAGATGTATAGCTGGGTGACCTTTGAAATTTTTCGGCAATGGTAGTTTTATAATTTAAGAAAGGAAAAATCGCTTGGAATAAATTTTGTCATATATATTAGAATAATGATATAATGATGAATACGTTACGACCTTCTTGTAAGAATAAGCAGTTCTACTGGCCGTATTGTTGTGTCTTTCATTGGCATAACATAAATTAGAGGTTATCAGCAGATGAAACTTGTAGCAGTTTCCAGGTGTGCAATGGATTAATTTTCTAGATGGCTTTTAATAAACCGTTTTCATTTGGTTCACTGTTTTTCCTTTTGACAGCATTAGATGAACTAATAACTATGAACGCGCTAATTTATTTTCGATCAGTGCACTTATAATATAGCTAAATATCCCCATATACCGCGGCCAAAACGTCTGCCAAGTTATTGGCAGCCTTTTAGATTTTCATAAACACAATGCTTGCTTAATTGACCTGACACTCACGCCAATGACGGTTACCTCTCGGTTTTATAAAAGCAAAAACGTGAAGTCTGCTCCAGGCAAGTGGCCCATCAGACCGGAGCTTATCCTTGTTTCTGTAGCATAAAGCGACTGGGAGTATTTCTCCCCCCCCCCCCCCCCCCCTCCCTCCTCCGGATGGTATGCTAATCGATCACTGGTTTGAATAGCTATTAGAAAATTCAAGACCCTCGGATACAAACTAGCAATTTTATCTTAATTTGACCGCAAACCTTATGAACTATTCAGTTGACCTATGTTTGTGCAAACAAAACATCTGACAGTGAGTTCTGGAACACTTATTTGCTTTCGTTAACTGTGGATTAGTAGTTCTCTTAGCAAAGAGAGAAATCATTCACGGCAATTGAGTGAAGGAAACCTGAAAATAGTAGTTTACTAAGATAAGGAATCACCAAAGAGATAATAATAAACCATAAAGGAACAAGGATGGTTAAGCATGGAGAAGATTGACACGGATTACAAACGATAAACTTGAAAAATTCAAGCTAAACCTTTTAGAATGCGCAAACCGTGACGTAGCTTTTTTAAGTGACCCAGTTCGTCCGTGGTATGGAAAAAGGAAACTGTCTTAGCTTGGTGTAGAACACCTTGTAAGCCAAACGATCAGTGGCCTTGAGAATCCTGTGTCAAGACACATATCTATCAAGGACAATTTTCTTCGTCCCGAAAAAAAGACCTGTCTATTCTGTATGGCTTTCTCTATGGCTGCAAGAAGGACATTTTAATCTGTTTTCGGTGTTTTAAAAAAGGTTATTCATCAGTGAATTCATTTGATCTCGTTAGCATTGTTTGCTCCTACTTGTGGAGCCGACATTGGGATAAATAATTACTTCATTGCAGGAGTCGGTTTGCGGAGTGCTTTACGTAAATGGTTCTGTTCGCCACAGGAAACGACAGTAAATGTTTACATTTTATAAAGACAAAGTGTCAAATACGTGACGTAATGGAACTACATTGTAATACTGATGTGTGCTTTTGAATGCTTTTCCGTTTATTTAGTTTTGATTTGTTCAAGTGGTAACTATAACCCACACATGGATAATGGAGCATTCGTTTCGCACGTGATATGCGCGGTATGTGAAACTAGAAACAGTTTCCAGATGTACAATCAATTACTAACATTGTGTTTTTGATTTGTTATTTCTATGAAAATATTAAGTGACTATGTTCATAAAATCTCTCTTATGCAGGTGCTAGTTTTGCTAAGTCCAAAATTCAAGGGAGTTTTGTTTTGGGGGTTTTCACAAACATTAAGATTGCTTAGTAAACCTTAAAAAGAGACCAGTGAAGTTTATTTCTTGGTTTTAATGGAAGCGGTAATTAAACACCTGTATGTAAATTAAAACTGTCGTTTTAATTATACCGCCAACGTAATGAATTACTCACTTTCATCCCAAAAAACGTGACCAAATTTTCAAAAAAAATATTGCGTCTGAAAGATTGATTTGTGGAATACTTACCTTGTGGCAAGGAAACGAATATCTAGTTTCGTGAAAAATCTTTAATGGATGTAATGGAGAATTCATCTTGTGAGCTGTTGACACTTAGTTATCCGAATGTCTCCGAAGTAGAAAACCTCCGTTGGACCATTCTTGTTAATTTTATGTTGAACATTTTCCTGTCCTATACCGCCATCATGTTGAACGTTGTAACAATCCACGCTATAAGGAAGACTTCGTCGTTGCCAGACACTTTGAAGACACTGCTCTTGAATCTTGCTGTTACAGATGTCGGTGTTGGATTAATTGTTCAACCAGTTTACACTTCGCTCCTGGTCAAATGGTTACAACAAAATGGTGAAGACTGCAATTTCAGGCATGCATTTGTCATGATTTCGTCGACGTTCTGTCTAGCTTCGTTCTTGGGTGTCGTGGCTGTAACTGTAGACAGATTCTTAGCAATTCATCTTCATCTCAGATATCAGGAACTTGTGACTCATAAGCGTGTTTTTGTTGTGGTGATCTCATTATGGCTTCTTAGTGTAATTTTCCCTGAGGTAGTGTTGTGGTTGCTGTCGGATATGTACTCACTTATGACATTTACTCTTGGAATTGCTGGTCTATTTCTTACAACATTGGTATACATCAGAATTTACTTAACCGCACGACGCCACAAGAATCAGATTCAAGCCCTGCAAGTACAAGACTTAGACGAGAATAAGGAAATGGCAAGGTTTGCTAGCCTCGTTAAATCTGCAGTCGGTATATACTACGTATATCTCGTGTTTTTGATTTGTTACTTGCCTTTCTTGATCTGTTTGGTCGCCACTGAAATGAACGGGCCCACTATTCCTTTGAAAAGTTGGTTTATTTTCTCATTGACTTTCATATTTCTTAGTTCTTCTTTGAATCCAGTGATGTACTGTTGGAAGATGAGACACATTCGACACGCTATCGTGGACATACTGCGGAACATGCCGTGTCTCAGAAATCGCGTATTTCAATTATCTTAGGACCGGAAGTATTATACTATGTATTCCCCACATTTATTGTTGTTATTGTTGAAAAAGGTCTTTTGTATCTAACATGAACTGCGAGCAGTCTAACTTAGCTGCCTGAAGACAAACGAGATCGTACCAAACTATACAGCTTTTTAGATTCTTGCATATTTTATGATTTATTTTATTAATTAATCATTTATTTATTTATTTTATGCAGGACCCATGTTGATAGCAGTTTTTATAACTGAAATGGTCATCCTGTATAAATATGTTTATTTATTATTATCATCGTTAAATTGACAAAGTCCTAATAGTTGTTTAGAGCATGTGTGCGCGTGCAAGTTGTAATATAGCTTTAAGCGCTCTTTATCTGTTTAACAGAAAAGAAGCCTCCACTGTGCTCGATCTGTTCTGTTATCAAGCACGCAGGAAGCGGTAGAGCACGATTGAAGTGTAGGGGAAAACACGAGACGTAGTTGAGTGTGTCTACCTACTTCTTGAGTGCTCTACCGCTTCATAAGAGCTTTACACTCAACAGAACAGAGCACAGTCGAGGTTTCTTCATTTGATTTATGATAGAGAACCCATGAATTTCCTCACACAGTCAGTTAATATTCTCAAACCAAACTTCATTTTCCAAACGAAGGAAAGTGGCGTAAGTGTGCATCTGTACTCTGATAAAGCACGCTAAAATAAGCCTATCACAATCCTTGTTAGAACTGTTCGAATAATTTGATTGGCCAAAGAGACAACAGCTGTCAAACGCAAACTGGACTTTAGCTAAACTTTCGGTTTTCGAGTGGCTTTCGAGAGAACAACGATCGCTTCAAAGTTCGCTTTTTGGTTTAATTTAAACTTAAGGATCAAAAGGTTTCTTGTTCATCGGAATCCGGCCGCATTGTGGCTCATGAAAACGTGCGCTTTTCCAGTGGAAATTTCGAAACAAAGAACTCAAATCTTGCGGATGAAAATGCGAAATGTTGAGCTGTATTTCAAGCTGTCCATCTAAATGAGGGATTGATATTGCTCAGTAATTTCAGACACGCTTTAGTTTAATGGTAGTTTTATGTTAGAAGAACGGAAAAAGGTATTGTAAATGCCTGGAATAAATTTGTCACATAAATAAGAACAGTAGAGAACTTTCAAGCTATATTATTTTCTTTCTTGTGAATGAAAAGCTGTTTTACGGGCTATGTTATCGTTACTTTCAATTGCATTACATAAACTTGACAGCTGGAAGTCTTTAGTCTAGTAGTTGATTCTCTTTGTAGCGCAACACTTCTTTTTCGGGGGAGAGGGTACCAAAAGATAGGGTTAAAAGTTCCCGCTTTGCAATTGTTGTTTAGTGTTTTATTCGTGACAGTTAAGAGCCCTTTCGAAATATGACACGCTCACTCGTCACGTGCCAGATTCAAGAAAGATAACAGAAAACGTGTTGTTATTACTGAAATGATCTTCAGTTGAATGGTGTTTTTACTTAAGTCTATTCACTTGAAACAGGAAGATCATAGGACTTGTCTTATAACCGGACGGTTTGGCTTTGAAAGCGTCTCAAGGAGTAATGTGTTGGGTATCGTTGTTGTTTGTTTTGGCTCGTAGTGCACTTGTCCCAAACGAGCCGTCGTCGAAATAGAGCTCGTGACGAGCCAAGCGAACGCATGCGTAGAAGTCTTGAGCTGCGCTTGAGCTATGTCCACGCGTGCGAATGAAACTACAGTTTCGTTTCGGTTTTTTTTTTTTTAACATTTTCGTTTTGTTTGATCTTTATGACAATTGGCATGTAATTGATTCATGTTTCAGTTGTGGTGCACGAGGGAAGTTCGGAGAGTGCGAAAGAAACCTGGGAGGTTTTGTATACCGAGTTTGATAGCCCGGATTTGCTAGCTAGTTTATACTTCCGAGTCTGTATTTATTCAATCTCGTTCCCGGAGTCTTCGTTCCCCTCGACCAGCGGTCGGAAAACGAGAGCTCTGGGAGCAACCATTTCAGGCCTGCGCCATAGATGCAGACTGCGCAGTGAAACCGATGGGCAGAATTCGGTTATTTCAAAATGGTTGGTCCCAGAGCTCTCGTTTTCCGAACGCTGGTCAAGGGGAACGAAGACTCTGGGAACGAGATTGGTATTTATTAAGTACGGACATTGTTCCTATCCACGTGCAAACTCATTTTTTTATCAAGTATGTAGCTATTAAAGGATCTTCGTTTGGTGGAATCCTTAAAGATATCTCATTTACCACGTCTGAAAAGTCGAATTTTGGGACAGTTTTTCCTGTTTTACCAAAATATCACCTGTTTAATAAACCCCGCTGTCAGGCCAGTGACGTTTATATCTTTTCCTTGGTTGAAATGTGATCAGCAATTGTAGACCGACATAAATACAAACAGCAGTTTTATTTTAATTTGACAGCAAACTCAGATAATTTATCATTCTCAAAAAGTTTTTATATCGTAGTAAAACTGTTGTTTTGAAGGCAAGAAATACCTTCGATTCGAAGATTTTCTTTAATTGCACGTTGTTTTATTAGTTTGTGTAACAAACGAGAGCACAACTCGAGTAACTTACATGAAGTCTTTGTTTTATCAGTTATGACAAGTTGCATCTATTGCCATCCATGTTTATATCGATCATTTCATTTTGCTCTGTCTTTAAAAAGATATATAAAGTGATTTTTTCTAACGCAACAAGGACCATGGATTATTTCCCAACAAATGCTTGACCAAAACAGCGACTCCAGGAACAGTTATGCCTTCGCGCATGAGCACGTTTAGAAATGAAACAGAAAAGAGCGTGAAATATTCATTGTGTGCCTTAGTCTGCTTCGTCCTGTCTATTGTACCGCGTTAAGAAAATTATGAATGAATGCATTCAAATGGTCTCGTTACCATTGATCTCTCCTACTTGTAACCAGTTCTCGGGGAGACTTTGGGACCAACATTAAGTTTATTAGTGTCTTAGTAGCGATATTCGTGTTAGGCGGCTTATAGTTTAGGTCGCTATTCGAGTCGCTGAGTTTGTTAAACAATTGTCATGGTTTTCTGGATTGATAAACCGGATGTGATCATAGTACAAAAGGTGCGCTATTTATTAATGACGTTTTCATCGTTATGACGAAGCAAAGGGTTAAAGTGCTAAAAACAATCTTTATTATTTATAGCAAGTGTTCTTCTTCATGTTGTGCTGATCTTCAAACAATTCATTACTGTTGGTAAAGCTATCACCGACACTTGGTGATGGAGAGTTCGTTGTGCACTCCACATGCCCGGCCCTTGAAACTGAAAGCAGTATGTAGGTGTACCATTGATTAGCAACGAAACGACTTTATAAAGACACCTGTTTCGTTTTGCCTTATTTTTGAACATGGGAAATATTCATGTGCACGTGCTGACTTATTTTTGTTCAAGCATGTAGCTAAGGGTCTTCGTTCGGTAACATCCTTAACGAAATTTCAATTATCACCTTTGAAATGTCCAATTTCGGGCCAGTTTTCCTTATGTTTTTTGGAAACACATTGTCGCGCCATTGACGTTTATGTCTTGGTTTTGTTCTAATCAATTATTAGAAAGTTCAAGACCCCCGTATTAATTCTTCATCATGATTCACTTACTGTCAGTTTTAACTGTATTTTATGACAACAGAACATCTGAATTGACTTGTTGCGGAAATACTTCGTTTACTTAGTGTTATGGCTTAATTAGGAAGAACTAGTATTAACTTTATTTTATGACAACAAGATGTCTGAAGTGGCGGGTGACAACATGACATCTGAATTGACTTGTTGCGGAAAGACTTCGTTTACTAAGGGTTATGACTTTAATCAAGAAGAACTACTCATATTAGCTTAAGGGAACCCAGTGGTTTGTGTCGTTGAGAAAGGAAACTGTCTTAGCTTGGTAAAATTTATGTGAAACGCTCGGTCACTTGAAGAAACTTCTGTCGAGACGATGAGGAAATCAGCTTGTGAATTGCTGCTGCAGACCTTCCCCAAAATAATCGAATTTGCAGACCTCCGTTTAACTTACATTGGTAATTGTGTCGTGAATATTTTTCTTTCCTATACCGCCGTCATGTTGAATATTGTGACAATTCACGCTATAAGGAAAACTTCATCGTTACCAAAGACTTTGAAAAAATTGCTCGTGAGTCTTGCTGTTTCTGATGTTGGTGTTGGTTTGTTGGGGCAGCCTTTTTACACCTCACTTCTGGTAAAATGGTTACAACAAAACAACCCCGGCTGTAACATCTATATGGTATTTATATTCATTATAAGTGTGTTTTCCTTGGCCTCTTTCTTGAGTGTTGTGGCTCTAAGTGTAGACGGGCTCCTAGCTATTCATCTTCATCTCAGATATCAGGAACTTGTGACTCACAAGCGTGTTGTTGCCGGGGTGATCTCAATATGGCTGCTTAGTGTGTTTTTTCCTTTGATGGTGTTCTGGATTCCGCCCGATATCTACTCACTTATTATTTTATTTCTTGGAGTTATTGGTCTTCTCGTTACAACAGTGGCCTACATCAGAATTTATGTAGCAGTACAACGCCACAAGAATCAGATTCAGTCCCTGCAAGTTCAGCAAGTTGCAGAGAACAGCGAAATGGCAATTTTTGTTAGCCTTATTAAATCTGCGGTCGGTACCTTCTACGTATACATTGTGTTTTTGGTTTGTTATTTGCCTTTCACTATCAGTTTGGTCGTTCATAACATCGGTGGTCCCAATATCGAATTTAAAAGAATTTTGCTTTATTCGTGGACGGTAATGTACCTCAACTCATCTTTGAACCCAGTAATTTACTGCTGGAAGATGAGACACATTCGACACGCTATCATGGACATACTGCGGAAAATGTCTTGGTTCAGAAATCGCGTATCACAGTGATCGTAGAACCAGCCATACTATGCTATGGTTCAGAACATTCATTGTTGCTATCATCGATAAACGGCACCTTCTGCATATACTAATGACTACACGCAGTCAGAACTCTTGCTGAAATAAAAAACTGATTAAATGAAGGGATTGATGTGGCTTACTTATTTACGGCTCCCTTAGTTCAGTGGTAGCTTTATTAATCGAAAAAGATAAAAAAAAAAGTAGCTTAAATAAATTTATGCTATATTTTCAGCAGAACAGATAAAGTCTTGTTCGTTTCTGTACGCAAAAAGCACTTCCAGTTGCCGTGGTATTGTTCTTAGCGTGAGAATCGAGAAACCAGAAGTTGGACAGGACCCCCCCCCCCCCCCCCCCCCCCCATAGCTACGCTCCTGGGGGCAACCCAGTAGCTCATCAGAGCTGGAACTTTAAAACTCCAGCCTGCTGAGCTTGCAGGGGCTAGGAATATTGTACTTTCCCTCCCCTGGATGGAATGCTAGACCATCGCAGGTTTCCTCCCGCATTTTGTCAGGTCAGTCCATGATTCGTCAGCACCCATTTCAATGTCCGGGGGCATGGAGGCATGGGTAAAGGACTGAACACAAGAGCTCTGGCCAGGCTCCATGAGGCGCCTCCCTATTGATATCAACATCGAATTGACGCCTCACGGCACGGAGACAGACAGACAATGATAAGAAAAATTCTGCGATTTAACCACAGAAACCTTGAAAACTCTAGCGAATCGAAAAAGCTTATAACTGACCTAATATGGTTTGACACGTTTAATACGGCTAGATAAATTGGGAACGCAAAAAATGTAGGCAGTGCATCGCCCTTTTTCGATTTATTTTTATTTAAGGTGCGAACAATATTACCGGAGAAATGATGAGAAATGATTTTAAATGTCTTCTAGAAAATCGGTGCGTCTTGAATTCCTAGTAACGCACTTTACTTTAGACGTATATTGGAGTTTTCTGATTACCTCAAGGAAACAGCCCCTCCTTTCAACGTCGTTTGCTTCATCTTTTGATGTCACTGTGTTCTTGTCTTCAGGATCAAAACCCAGTGGTGGAGGCGGCGGCGGCGGGGGAGACTGGTTAGGACTGGGCGGTGGCGATGACGATGGAGGCCTGGATCTAAATGAAGTTCCCCTCAAAACAAACACACCGTTTCCCAGAGAGAGCGCAAAGGACTCGCCAAGCACACAAGGTACATGCATGTTTTTCCTTTCATTGTTACAAGTTGCTTGCGTAACACTTCTTTTTCCATTCCTGTTCGTTTTCCACAACCCTTTAACGTTATGTCATTTCTCCGAGTTCAGCTCCCCCGGAACGTCAAGAGAGGCAAGCGTCACCGCCAAGAAGGGCCGGCCGGCGCCGGGGGGACGGTGATAATGATGAGTTCTTACGCATGCTGGGAATCACTCCTGACGAGCCTCCGAAGCCAAAACAGGTGGAGTCAGCTGATGACAGCGGCAAGTAAGTTTATAAGCAAGTAGGATTTTCAGCGAAAGTGCGCGTTTTCCCTGTCATGCTTACCCTAAAGTGGAGGTTCATGGCAAATGCTCGTTCATGGCCTCATTCTCGAAGCGGCGACCGATAGACTAATTGGCTGCCTGACTCACTGATAAATTGACTGACTGACTGACTGACTGCCCATTGATTGACTGACTGACTAATTGGCTAATTGATTGATTGATTGATTGATTGATTTGTCAGGTCGTCATCTTTCCCATGGGAGTCACCAGGAGGCAGTCCAAGGAGAGGAAGACGGTGGCGTGATCAGGCGAGTCCACAAAGTTCGCTGGATGCACCAGATCCTGCACCTAGTCAGGGTGGTCCTGTGCATAAGCCACAGCCAACAGCTGGACAGGAGGGTCCCCTTGACAGGCAGCAGCTGGCAGCTGGTCAGGGAGGTCCGCTAGACAGGCCGCAGCAGGATCAAGGTGAGGGTGGTCCCTTAGATAACGAGGAAGCTAGAAGGAGAGGTATGCAAGGTAAACGCCAAGCATCTTTTAATCAGGACACACCAAGACCTGGAACTGAACAGCAACCGGTTAATCGACCTCCAGTACAAGTTCAGCCTGGATCACAGCTGTACCCTGCACAGGCCAGTGTCGTTCCTCCTGCTTCAATACCTACTGCAGTATCACATGTACCACCCCCGCAGTCAGTTCCAGTACAACTCGGCCCTCCCCATCCACAGGAATATCCATCACAGCAGCCATATACAGCCAGTCCCATCTCCCCTCAGGGCAACATTCCACCGCAAATGGGAGCCCAGCCATACACTCATCAATCGTATCCTCAGTACCAATCTTCTCCTTTCGCTTTGCCTACCGGCCAGAATCTACCCCAGACCCTTTCCTACCAACCTCAGTACCAGTCCCCTGCTGGATTTCAATCCTCGTCCCAGATCCCTCAACCAACATCGCTGGAAAGACTCGAAATGACAAAGCTGAAAGCTGAGAGTGAGCTGCAGCAGAGTCGATTGATGGAGTATGAGGTGGCAAATGAACACCGCGAACAGCAGAAGATGCGGCTAGAGGAAGAAGTGAAAGAGCTGATGAAGAAAGTACAGGAGATGGAGGGCATCAGGCACAAGAAGGACTTGGACGCCACGAGTAAGGTGTCAGAGTTAGAAGGAAAGGTGAGATTTCTCTCTTTTATTCAACTGATGGTTTTTTTCATAACTCTTCTCTGTTGCTGCTGTACAAAAACTTGCACCTGCTACCTTTATGTACTACAAGGCAGCTGTTGGTTTGAAGCTATTGGTTCTCTATGTTGTGTACGTTCGTTTTGATTAGCCACTAAGGAGCTTAAACAAACCATGACGGCAATGGCAACAAGAACGTCACCAAAGAAAAAATTTAATGAGCGAAACAATGGTTATGGACATGCATTTATAAATCTTTGTACATTTTATCTTGACTTTTTTTTACCCATTTCACGAATACTTATGGGTAAACTTTACCTTTATCCAGGTCCGCCGTTTAGAACTTGAGCGAGAGCAATTGTTGTCCACGTTTGAGGCACTGAAAAAGAGACACAAGGATGAACTGACTAATATCGATTCTTCTCACAAGTAAGAAAATTGTTATTCAACCCAGCAGTTGAGAGATCACACCTTCACCTATCGCTTGGGTTATTTGTTTGATTTTCACCCTCTTGTATCCACGCCTCGATTTTCCCCGCTTCGTCGAGTCCAGTCCCTACTCCACCTGAAGAAGAGATGTTTAGGGGAGGATTGTAATATTACCTCGTTTTTGTTTGTTTTTTTGTTTGTTTTTTTGTTTGTTTTTTTGTTTTTTTTTACAGCGGCTGGTAATCGAGCGAAAAGTCCACCCCATGTAAAAATGTTCCATTCATATCCAGAAACGTGTTTATTTGAGTCCAGTTTTATGACAAGAGCTTGCTAGGCTGAATTACACATGGCATAGGGTTAAGACATGTTCCTTCTTGGCTTCCTTGGGAAAAGTAATAAGTCAGTAAACCGCCTATGATACAGAAATGAAAGAACAAACAGCTCGTGCTAAACTATGCATCATGTGAAGTTGAATGTTGAAAGAACACGGAATGCTGTAAAATAATGAAAGAAATGGAGTGGTACTGTATTATGTACCCAACAATTTTCACCTTGTCGATCGGCATACAGAATCGTGCGGACCGGCTGTAGTATTTGTTGATATATAGAGGAATACGACAGACACATTTCCTGACACCAGATATGTTGTGTGCTAGCTCCGTAACTGCCATTGTTGTGCAATTTCTTTTACTAATCTACCTTTCATTATTCACAAGATCTCACTTGAAGACTTTGGAAGACTCTTATCAACGTCGCGAACAAAGACTGAAAGACGAGACCGACCTAATCATCCAGCAAAACAGCGAAAAGTTAAGAATCTTGGAGACTGAAAAAGCTGACTTACAAACATCTCACAACCGAAAACTTTCAGCTCTAGAGACAGCGAAAAACAACGAGATAGAAACACTAAAAGACCTTCATCGGCGAGCGTTAGAGCAATTTCGCGCAGAGCACGAAGAAGAGGTCGCGCATCTGAGAAGGCTCAAAGAGCAAGAGGTGTCAGCGGCTACCAGTGCGCATGCTCACACCAAGTCGCTCCAGTCTCTCATGGATCAAGTGTTAAACTCGACTCGTGAAGTGAGCGACTTACGTCAGAAGATCGAGGTCACTCATAAGAGTAGTCTTGATGAGCGCGAACTCTCCGCCAGGGCCCGGGACGAGTACTTGAAACAACTGCAGGAGAGGTTGCACAGGCAGCAATCTGAAAATGACGAAGAAAGGACCAGGTTACAAGGCAAGTAATTTCATCACTTGTTCGTAGTAAATAACTAAAAATTATGAATAAGTGAGATTTTTTATAACAAGTTCACTTACCAGCCAAATACACGCTTTTTCTCTCTTACAGGCCTGGTCTCCAAGATGGAACTACACATGCGTGAACAGACGCGTCAGGTTGATCAAGAGAGATGGCGTTTGTCTCAGGAGGAGTCTCGACTGAAGGCTCTTCAGGCAGCACTGGAGGACGAGCGACGAATCACAATGGAACAGCTGTCTTCACAAAGAGCTGAGGTAAATGATCTTAATCAATTTTCGTTTTGACTGAAGTATACAAGTGACCAAGATGAAGGAAGTCATAGGTAAGGCAAAGTGTCTTCAGTGATGTACCACCAAATTCTCAAAACAAACAATAAAGGAACTGTTTGGCGTTCGGTGCGAAGAGTCAATTTAAGACTTCAATACTGGGAAAGCAAGTTTTAAAAGATAAAAAATCTTCTCCAGTTGGCTGTGTTGGTATGTAAAGATCAGTGTGCCACAAGACACAATTCGTTTTCAAGAAAGGTTGAATAGTTTATAACCTGCGAACTGGAGTGTTTTTGTAGCCTCAGTATGCTTTTGTTTTGTAACCCGTGTATCTATGTACGTTTAATCACGCTTGTCGGCGAAATAAAACTATTTGTATAGGTAATCATACGGTTTCGAGTTCAATTTGGAATTAATTTGCACGGGTGAGTTTTTTAAAAAGCTGAAATTGCACGAGCCGCTTCGGCGAGTGCAATTTCAGCTTTTTGAAAAACTCACAAGTGCAAATTAACTCCAAATTGAACGAGAACAACCGTATGATTACTTATTAATAATATAAACATGAAAAAATTCGCGCGGAGGAAGTGCCGGAAGATCTTTCTTGAAGCTATTTTTTCTCATTTGAGAAAACTTTTTTCAAAGTTTCAGCACAAAATTTTCACCATCATTTAACATGATATCATTTTCTTAGAAAAGTTGCTATTTTCTTACAGTCAATCATAATCCAGAATTTCGATGTGTAATTTGCACTGTTGTTACACTTTTTACACTGATGTTACACTTTTTGCACTGGTGTTACACTTGAACTGCACTGCTCTTAGCCAATCAGAATCGAGTAATTTTTTCATGTGTATTATTAGGCGGGGAAGTTACAATTTTACCTCTTTATGTGGGTGTTTCCATTTGATTAAAGTGAAAGTGTATGGATCAACGCACGAGCGGGACAAAACAACCCTGAGAGCGCGAGCAAAATGAAAACCACAGTGGACCGGCGCGATCACAGTTGGCTTTGGTCGTATGATACTAAATTCTCAATAATTCACTGAGTCGATATCACACCCGCTCCAAAACCCATTGGTGACCTGTCATATTCAATATGTTTGGCTGAGAGCGTGACGGCCTTATGCGCCTACTGGCGCGATGAGAAAAGATGATGATGATATCCAATGTGGCTGTTTTCTTGCCTTTAGGTACAGCGCGCCCGTGATGACCTGGTGCGAGAGCAAAGAACCACCATGACTCAAATCCAAGAAGAGCGGCGGTCACTGGCCACAGAGCGTGCCCAGCTCTCCTCGGCTCACAGAGACCTGATAAGTAGAGAGAAACTGAAGACTGAGACGAGTGTGCAGGTTAGTAATCTTTTTGTTTTTCTAACTCTGGATATGTATTGTCAAGTGGACAATTTTGTAGGCTTGTGGTCCCATTCCATTTCTCTACCCTTAGATTCTTGGCGTCCTCGAATGTTCCAAACTCCGCAAAATTGGAACTAAAAACTTAATCAACAGGGCTAAACTGGGCTAAATACATTGACACTTAAATAAAGTTCTTACTTACTTACTTGAGTTGAAACCTCTGTCATTGGTGGTTAGTTTTACACGCGACTTAGCAGACAAAGAGTAAACGTGAGCGCGGAAAATAATCTGATAACAGATTACTTGAGGCAACCGAAAATTGCTGAGTGAGAACGCTAGTCTCCTTCATTACAAACTCGGCCTCAATCAGTTTACTGCTTACTCGAAATTATGCTTGACAGCGGCTATGAAAGCTAGTCGTCAGATGAACTTTGAACTTCTCAGGGAGCCTAATTTTGAAATCTCTTGTTACGTAGAATCACAAAGAATCATCCCCATGCGTGTACTTGATACCTTGAACTAGGTTTCAGTCTCTTTTCAAGCTGTTTCATTTGTTTTTACAGACGCAGTTCTTGTAATTTATGCAATCTTTTCTTTCATTTTTAAATTTTTTTCCCTTGGTTTAGGCCGAGGCTGATCTGGGGGCGACTGCGGTGAAGATTAAAGAAGACGCCGCTGCCCTGAGTGTGCGGGAGGCTCAACTGAAACAGGAAGAGGAGAGACTAAGGAGAGAGAAACTTGAATTTGAGCGACAGCGGAATGGATTTGACGAAGAAAGGGACCGAATAGGAAAATTAGGCCTGGAAGTACAGAAGAGGTCACGAGAGATTGACGAACTTTGCTCAGTAAGTCACTGTTTTACTAGCGTTGACTGTGAAGCGGCAGGGTTAAAGGCCCCTAGTCAGCCACACCTTTGTTTTTGTTAACATGCGAGCGTTTGGCTATTATATTTCATTTGGAGCAAGTCGAAACGAAGGAAATCACTGTGAAACTACGAAAGGTAATTAAACAGACTCTCAGGAACACAACTTACAGTAAAACAATAAAATTTCGCATCAACATGCAATATCAATAATTTCGATGGCATCGAAAATGGCGGAGGCTGACTAGGGTTCTTTAAAGGAGTACAACAGATGTTGTCACGCCAGATTGTGTGAAGACTACGTCATGCTGTCTAAAAACATCTTAGAAAAAAAAGGGGGGGAGGTCAGATAATTCTCGGAGACGGGATATGTCACCTTGGCCGGCTCTTCCACAAAACGAGCTGGGCGTGCTTTTAAAATCGAATCTCTGAGACAGCGTTTGCACCGAGGATGGCGTTTTCCTCTTATCCTTTGTCGAAGAACACCTTGGATATGTTTCTGGGACATGATGCTGATCATTGACTCATCTGCTCTGTTCTCAGGATGCTGGTCGGGTGCGTGACGAGGGCGAGCAAGCCCTGGAACTAGCCGAACGGGTGAGAGTGAACGCTGAGGCTCAGCGAGCTGAAGCTGAAGGAATGTTCCTTGTCGCGCAAGAGAAAGAGCGACAGCTGGCCCAGGTATTTTTATCTTGATTTTATGAACAAGGAAGTAGGTTAACCTAAGGGTGCTAAGAGTGAGTAAAATATAATCAAGAGGAGATGAAGAGTAAGAGAATTAATTTCCATATTGGCCTTATTTCACGTTATTTTTAGATCACTGCCGCTTTCGGAAATCATAGTAGAGTTTAGCAATAGCCATACCTTGACGCGAATTTTGCTCATGTGAACAGCCCAAGAGGCTTTACACGCATTTTCATTCTCGCGCGACAGCATTTACGTAACGGGCGTGGGAACATTATTCGCGCACGAACTGGGTAGTATACCTAAAAGTAACTTGAGAGGGATTACTTTGGAAGTAAGACCTATCTGGAGGATTAACTCTCTCACCGTTAATCTTCTCTTGATCTAATATAGTTACTGTTGCTGACACGAATAAAGAACTGAAGGCATCAACTTAGGGATACTTGGCCTTTATTTTCAGAGCTTACATTTGTGTAATTCTTGAGAATAAGAAGAAAGATTGTCAACATTTCAATCTTTTCCGTCTTTTCCACGGCACCGGTCGCATTGTTCATTTTAAAATACTCCTTTCATGTTGCTAGGATCGTCTTGCTATCGCGCATGAGCGACGTTTGCTGGAGAAGGACAAGCAGACAGGGCGGTGCTGGCAGTGTGATGGACGGCGAACAAATCCAGCAGAACAAATACATACTTCAGGTAAAAGTCTACTTCACCAGCTAGCTGCAAGAGACTGAGTTCAGAGTTTCCTCTGGTCCTAGATTGTAATCTTATTACAAGAAAAGCCTCCACATTCTGTTCCATCGTCGCGCAATCTTTGAGGTTCACTTTCAACGTCGTCCCGTTGGAACGTTTGTGAAATCGCGGTTGTCACGAAACCTCAAAATACTAGCTCCGAAGTTGTCACGAAACCTTAAAATATTCCCTTGTTTGATACTGGTTCAGTGTTAGCGCACGCGGTAATCCATCTCGCATTATTTGGAAGGCAAAATTGCAAAGTGAAGCCCGGGCGGAGAGGTACGGGCGCAGGATTATTTTGATAGTGATCCGACAGGGTGACACTGAAGGGCTTAAAGTATAAATGGAGGGTATGGGTAACTGAGCAGACAAAACATTAGACGGCTGGTAACTCGAAGTAATCTTCTTCCATAATAATGCGGAATCTTGTCGATAATTTTCACGTCCGTTTTGGGATTTGGGCTACACTCTTTTTTTTTTATAAGAATATCTTTTATAAGTATATCGAGGCTGACATTTGCGAAATTTTAAGAATATTAGAAGCATAAACCCGAGGCTGAGATTTTGAAAAGAATATAATTTTGTGTGTTGAAAATTTGTAAATGCAATGCAATTATAAGTTTTAACTAAACCGTATAAAATTCTTCCATTCTCTAAACGACAAAACTTGCCAAAAAGCAACAAAAAACAGCACTAGCAGTATGTTCGATGCTATTAACATTTCTGCAAGAAGTTATGTGCGTCGTGTCAGACTATAATACCTGCAAGCTCGCTCCAAAATTACTTTAACACCATCCAGACACCAAATACATTCGAAAACAGAAATGTCATACGGTATAGTCTAACAATATTCACCAGAATATTTCAGCCTAAGATCGGCAGAAAAATAAAATATTCAGCCTCGGCCGGAAAAACAATATTCTTATAGAAACAAGAGTGTAGTTTAGAGTTGTGTCGGGAAATTATCAAAGAGTATGGTACATTGTTGGTGCATTCTATTTCTTCTTTAAATTATTATTCTTGAACTTTTCCCGCACACAGCTCCTGTGAAGGCTTGGTTATTAAAGCTTGCACCCTGAATATGTCTCTGGACTGATTTTCTTTTTATTAAAACCTACTTAGCTAGCATGTAGTCGTGCCTTTTCTTTTATCTTGGCGATTGAATATGTCAGTAAATTTTCCGTCATTCCGTCGTCAGTGTTTTCCGATTGCGGTGTAGCTGGGATTGTCGCCAGCGTTGTCCTGTGCATCGTGAATGGTAAAAGAGACTTTCCGATTTCCGATTTCTAATTTTAGACGTTCGTTGTGTCAAGTGGTTGGTGATTACATCAGGTTGATGTTCTCTTAGGAAATCCTGTACTTCCCGTGCGCTGCTTTGAACGTGGAAGACTGACAGGCATCCAAATTCGGGTTTCAGCTTCTAATTATATTAATATAGTCGCTCGTGCTCAAAATCCTCTACGGAAGTGCTCGCACGATTATTTGTTTTAAAATTTTGAACACTGTCCAGATTGAATCTTTATTTAAATGTGACCAAATTAACACATAATTTACAGTTTCGTACGTAATATAAGTAACAGGTAATATGATTACATCCTAGTCCAATTCGGAAATAATCGAATTCAAAAGGTCCCTGTGACTGCCAAATTAGACTCGACTTGCGGCCTCGTCCAATTTTGTCAGTAGTCGGAATTTTTTTCATCCAATTAATTATTTCCAAATTGGACAGTTTGTATTCCTGTGTCAAACACTAATTAAAGGCGTAAGGTCACTCTAGACAATTCTGGCTCGTACGAACAGATCTTGAAACTTACTGATGGTAATACTTTGAATGAGACAAAAACAAGTTTGAATGATCAAAACTGGACCAAATAGAAACGCATTGCATAAATTTTACGATTTCTGTCAAGTCGACGGTTGCTCAATTTGTATCGCGATCGATGGTATAGTTCCTAAAACTCATGTTTGGTCACGATGTAATTGATATTAACCATTACATTATTAGTATTTCATTGACATTTCTGAAAACGCCAAAAGCTGCCCGAGCTGCAGTCTAGAACAGGAACGCTGGAGTCAAACGATCGACTTATAATATGACTAAAGGTATCACCACCCGCCCCTCCCCCCCCCCCCCCTGCGCGCTCTCTCTCGTTTCCTCTAGTTTAATGTTGTCAGTTTAGAAGCTTGCGTTGCAACACTGATAAATGAGAGAGAGGCTGGTTACCTTTTCAATGCTCACTGAAGTGATCGTCAGTATCTCTACAAGTACAAGTTCAGTTGTAACTACTTTAACACTTCCTTGTTGGATTTTATGTGTCACAAAGGACGGTTCGTTCCACTCTGTGTACCCACCAGTCAGTTAGACGTTACAACCCGCTACTACGAAGAATCTGAATATTTTATTGCCTTCACAGATTCACCCGCAGTGGACACGTCAATCCTTACCCACCCCTCCCTGCCAATGTCAGCTCCTGGGACTCCTGATTTGTTGGTAAACAGTCTTGAGTTGAAAAGAACACTTCGGAAATGGTCCCATGATAAAGAAAAGGTAATCAGGGTGAAGTAACAAAATATTTACGAAACTCTCTCAGGCTTTTTAGGGAATTCCCAATGAGTGTAATTTAGGGACCGTTCATTTTTTATAAGGTAGGGGGGGCTGGTGGGATTTGGGGGGGGGCCATGCGAAAAAAAAATGGCTTTCGAGGGGGGGCCATCCCAAAAAAATAAGGGAAAAAGGGGGGGTCACGTGAAATATTTTAGTAAAACTTTAAAATGGCATAATGTTGGAATATCAAAAAAATTGCTATAGAATAAACATAGAAGGCAGGATACAAATTTATTACAAACTTTCCTTCTGCTTTAAAAAAACGTTTAGCGACAAAAAGCATTTGTAGCTACTGAAAAGAAGTATTTAACACTGTTATTTTCGAATGCAACTTTCACTGGCACTCATCTTCATCTCCGCTGTCGTCGAGTTCTTCGTCGCCGCTTGTGCTGCTATGGGAGTCTCTTTCACCAATGCTGCAAGAAGCAGCACTGCTTTCCGTCAGAGTGTACTCTTCAGGGTACATGAAGGTGTAAACATAATCTCTGACTTCCCGCTCAAGGCTGGTGGTGATTCTGCTTCTTGCAGCATTGGTGAAATAATTCCCTTCCAAGAGCTGTGCGATGTATGGCCCATCTCTTCTAAATATCGACGTGGTAACATCCTCAACTTTAAGACACTCTACCGGGACGGCCGTTCTAGGAGGGTACACAAGGCATTGTGGAAGATCATTTCCTAGCGGGTTTCCAACACAGATTCCATAAACTCGTTGGACGTTGTTTTCAGTCCGCTTCCTCTTTCTTTCATTTGACTTTCTGCGGTTTTCTTTTTTCCTTCTCCTTTTGTTGATGTGCTGTTTGAGTATGCCTTTGAATATGCTGTTATAATTGCTCTTCTTATTTTCTAGTGCTTCCATGTCCTACGTGACCTTCGTCAACTTAGCTTCTATACATTTGATCTGTTTTACATTAAAACTGTGGGCAAATTCTTCGCCCTGCTTTAAAGCAAGCCCATTGGACTGAAAGAGTGTGGAATCGTGTTCCTTTACATCTTTCAATTTGACATTCAACTTTTCCACCATTGCTCTGTGCTCTTTGATGGAGAAGTTCAGTTTTCTTCCATCACTGGGCTTCAACTGGTACCCTTGCATGGAAAACTCACTCGCCCTTTCTGAACAGCCATCCGCACCTAGAAAAATTGCTTCTTTTGCTTGTAAGATGTCAAACTGCCTGGATCGTTCAGCTGTAAACCTTTTCTTAAACCACTCGTCGCTTTCGCCATCATTGCGCATTTTGGAATGAGCCTCTTTCATGATGCTCATGTAGTAATGCGCTCTTTCCCCGATTGGATTAACAATATAAAGAAGAACGAGCATGGAAGTGGCAGGCTGGTTTTATCTGACCCAGAGAGCGTTGCTCTATTTGCAGATAAGTTTATTGTCAAATCGAAGTTTGTGGTGGATTATCTTCAGCATCTTGAAGTGCTGGAATTTAAAAGGAAAAAGAGAGCAGAAGAAAAGGCAAAGTTAAGTAGGGAGGAGGATTATCCTTGGACTGAGTTGTGCGAAGATCTAACCAAGCTTAAAAAGCTACGTGTTCCAGAACTAAACAAGTACTCAAACCACCACGGGCTAAAGCAGCATTTGAAAAGCAGCAAGAGTGAGAAAGTAAAGGCAATTGTAAGACATTCATGCTTGCAGCAGAAGAGTCCTGTCAGAGCTGGCCCACCAACACTGAGAAATGCCAGGACATTGACACAAAATGACAACAGGGCAAGTGCTGACAGCAGTGAAACAGATGAAAGTGACAATGATGAGTATGACAGTGATGCCATTGACTCTGGGGGAGAAGATGACTCAAGTGACATCACTCTTGCATTCATCAATTCAGATGAGGAAGATGCCAATTAGAGGCCAAATGCCACACGCTCAGGGCGAGCCATAACTAGGAGATCCTAAATTGACTTCTCTTTCTTTTGATTTGTTTTTTAAACAACAGCTCTCTGTCGTATAGAGATTGTAAATATTGTCTTCATAGTGAGCACAATAACGTGAAGTAGGGGGATAAAAGAGAAATATTAAAAAAGTTGAAATCTAAATATTGTTTGTTCAATTTTTTTTTGGGGGGGGGTCATCCCAAAAAATGTCCGCTATAAGGGGGGGCCATGTGAAAAAATTGGTAAGCTGAGGGGGTCATGCGATTTTTAAATGGTGCTTCCCAAATCCCACCAGCCCCCCCTCCCTCATAAAAAATGAACGGTCCCTTATGACTATTTAGTAACTAAGAATCACAGTAAATATAGACATATTAAAGTGATGAGATTTTGGGCGCAGAGGTTGTCGATATGGATGTTGCTAGGCAACTTAGCGTGTCATGATGACGACAAGCTGACGTAATGGCTTGTAGTGCTTCTGATTGGGCAGTAAGGATCGGAAACGATTTGGGTCCTTTACGAGTGTTCGCCTTACATGCTCCTCTTTTCCAGGCGGACAAGGATGAAGCCCTGAAACTTTGCATTGTAGAATTCACTGTGGACCGAAGTATCTAGCATTGAAAACGTCCCCAACATTATACAACGGTCTGTTGTATAACGTAAGGGGCCGTGTTCGTATTCTCGGTAATGGACTGGAACTAGCTTGCAATGGAGGCTCATGCGGGGGAATATCATTAAAAAGAGATCAACGTCATTTGCAGTTGAAAAGACTCCCCGCGTTAGCCTCAGTTGCAAGCTAGTTCCAGTCCATTACCGAGAATTCGAAAACGATCCATTAATGGTCACTTCCTATATTATTGTCTTCGTTAGATCATCATTTAAGGATTAATGTGAAGAATATTTTAATTTCATTGCTTTTCCAGAAGATAGCAACCAAGTCAAATTTGTCAAATTCTTGTCATTTTCTTAGGACGAGGAATTCCTTGAGCAGGAAGCCCAGTTCCTCAACAGACTACAGAGGTCACGTGATACCAGCAAACATAAGTCCAATGGTTCTCTGAATTCAACAGTTTACTAAATATGGTCACGTGAGTCGTGTATTTTCAGGCCTGTTTAGCAAGTCTACAGCTCTCAGTATGGCTCATGCGGCCCGTTGAACAAACTGAACGAATTATATACTAGTATTAAAACATATATTTTCACGATTACTTCTTTTGTTCCCAGAGTGTTTATAGTGGTTAGGTCAATCTTTTTTGCCTTCTTTATTTATTAGCTTCAGATGAAAATATACTTTCTCCTATTTACGGCTAGTAATCAGAATATGTGAAAACTGTACAAACTTGAATAATCAATGTGGGCTCAACAGACGTTTAGGGTCATTTTAAGGTCGTTTCAGTCTTGTTAAGCTTCCTTTTATTTCTGTTGTGTTTTGATTCATTTCAAGCCATCATCTTAACATTTTATATTACCTTTCTGAGAGCAGTCGGTACATGACAGAATACCTTAAAACTGGGATCTAACTCCTTTTAAATCTAATTTCTCATCGTTATCTTGTTCAGTAAATTATTAAACAGAAGGAAGAAGTGAATGGAGAAAATCGTAAGCTAAAGAACAATTGCTGGCCGAACTACCTCATTCTCAAACCTAACAGTAAACAAACGTTATGACGTTCAGTTAGGAGAATTGATCATTTGAGCTCGGGACTACTATCCGTCACATATTCGTACGTTTATAAAAGAACTTGCAAAATACGGAACTGATTTTTTTTGGAGGCGAGAAAAAAGCTAGTTGAACATGTTTGTGAACCAGCGGGCAAGTAAAATAACTTACTTTGTAGTGACCTGAACGGTAAGGGCAAAATTATCGTCTGTTTCAGCATTGTTACGAAGAAGTACAAACTATGATCACGATAAACGTCATTGCAAAATGACCTAAAAATATCTTCTAACTTCCCCGATAAGAGACATTATTGAGGGATCTTTTCTTATGAAAGACATGCCATTTGCTTAGTTTATTTTTGTTCATTTTCAAACTGAGTCTCTTGGACATTTTCTCATAAGCTGTTTTTGTTCGCTCTTGTCTCCCTGTAAAGAGCTTTACAAAGATAAACTACCCTTTTCGTTGAACTGAATTCACGGTCTTGAAGCTAAGTCACCCTCCCTCCTACGGTATTTAACTCAATAGCTCTCTTGCTACCGGCTTCCCTTCGCTGTCTTACAATGTAGACGTTTACAGCCGATCCTTTCGTTTTACTGAACTCAATGTAGACTAAATTAAACCATGACGTCAGTCATCAACTATTTATCGCGACGAAACCAAGTTCGTTCTGGAAAATTGAGGCTCTGTGCATATTGAGCACATTAAGCACATATAGTTTGAAGCCTAACTTACTGAATATGTTACATTCATAGACTGGACATCAAATGCTCTGTGCTAGATTTTTGCTTAAGATACGGCCTAGTTGGCCAGAATTGTCTGAAGACTAGCCATACTTGTACGCGGTTCTCTCATCGCACGAAAGAAGGAACAATGCTGCAGACGTCAACTGGCTGTGAAAGCGCGTTTTAGTTGACAACAAAGCAAGTTTATGTACGACAAGCACTCATGTAACACTTACAACTCTTGTCGTCACAATAGGGTCTCGATAGAAGCACATTCATTAATCAAGTCAATCAGTGGAACTATTAACCTTGGACTGTGACAAGACGTGCGCGTCTGGGCACTTCAACTCTTATTTGATAAGATCAATATTGAGTTTTTGAGGCATGACATTTGGAAAATTATGAGAGTCCATCTGTTGCTCCGAAATACAGTAATGTTCATTTGCCAAAAGTCAACTCTCTATATTGTATTAAGCACCTAAAATATTGGCATTTTAAGTTTTAATTTCTCCGTATAAACGTCTTTTGTTTTGCCTTCGTCCCTTCACTTTACGATACATTTGTATGAAACAACAACAGTTTTTGAACTTCGTGTCTTCCAGTCGTCCAGAGATGCTAGTAATTTGAAATAATTTCTAGATAATAGCAGCAAGTCTCTATCCTTGCATTGTGGGGGTTTTGATGTTTTAAAAAACGTTGTGACATCAATTGAACACTCTATAAAGAATTTGAGTAACGATAGGTATGGTGTAAATACTGTTACGTTTTCAAATAATTTTGTCCCTCTCTTCTTTACAAAACAAGAGACAAGTGGACGAGGCAGAAGCCACGCACCTCTTCGGAACCAGTAATTTAATTCGCTCCCCGTTTAACGCACTTCTTTTGTGTTAAGGGCTTGGTTCATTATTTCTGTCGTTTGTTCAATTGTTTTTCAGGCAACTAAAAGGTGCGTCGCGCCTCAGACAAGGCATCTCATGAAACTACAGTTCTAGTACCATTTGGTTGACTGCATAGGTCCGCCATATGCTTAATACATTATAACGAGACGACAAGGCAATCGTACTTTTTTTTCTTGTTATTGTTTAGAGACAGATTCTTTCTCCATTCAGTTGCCAAGGATACGTGACGGTTCACGTAAGCATCAGACTTAAGTTTGATCTTGACGCCATAAATAATTAGGAAAAACCAAAACTCTATATCAGTATTGTTGTTTTTTTCTCCATCAGTGTAATTAATAGTATTATAGCTTATTTGTGGCCAAGCACGGTAACTTACTGTTATTTGTTTTGCTACAGCTGGACTCGATACAAAGTGTGTTTTGCAATCTACAAACGAATACCATTAATATATTACTTTAAGATATAAACTCCGAGAGAAATTAAGCCACTTCTCGAATACTTAAAAACATTTTGAAGATTGCGTTGGTTAAATACCTTATCAACAAAGGATTCTAATTCAGGCTTGTCATAAAGAGCAGCCAGTAACAACCATGAGTTCATCATGCTTGACGTCATGCGGCAGGACGACACTTAAGCTGGTTTTCACCAACTTTGTTCCCAGGGCCTCTCTTCTGTTAGGTCATGGGGGCGACCATGGGAACTGCGAAGCAAAGTTACGTGCGCGGACTCGGTAAAGATGTTGATAATTTGAACCTTTTGTCAAGAACGTTTCCTAACAATAACCTATTACTCACCGAGCGCGAGGGCCGTACTGTGGAATATTGGCCCGAAGTCATGGCAATAGGGACCGAGCGCAGCGAGGTCCGTACCAAGAGCCGATATTCCCTTGTACGGCTCGAGCAAGCTACTAGGTCAGTAGAAGCCTTAAGATTACCAGGGAAATGGGGTTTACTCTAGTGACAAATCAATTGGCTAGCCTAGGTAACAAAATTTAGTTAAATGTCACATTGACTGGCGCGATCTATAGAATTCCTAGTAGTGATGTAATCTTAATTTCTCTCGTTTACCTTCTCATAACGAATTCAAATAGGTATACGTTATGAAAATGACGGATCTAATCATCTCATGACTTCGAAATGTTTTCACTTGCCCGCTGGCACTTGCTTAGCCTGACAAAGGCTATTTTTTAACGTGGTTTGCAAACGGCCCAGGCGATTATTCTACTTTTCCTACGATTTTATTTTGGAAAGTTCTAAGTGATCGCTAATCTAGTATTTTGTAAAATGACAAAACGCGAATCATTGTTAGCTCTCTTATGCTGATCGATCGAATTATTGGATCTATTCTCTTGTAGTTGGACAAAATACTGGTGTCCATAACATGTACAAAATCGTGTAAGTTAGAGATGAGATTGTACATATTTTATTATGTATAGTAAACCTAAAATAAACATTTTGATATCAAAATACTTGCGTGTGTAGTAAACCGTTTGTTTAAGTAATTCTAAGATTCCTCAAGGCACTGGGTCACTCGACACGGCCAGACATCTTGAGAATTCTCTTTGGCGGAGATTAAATCTTTGCTATCATTTATTAAAGAGGCAAATTAGCTTCATTAAGTTGCAGTAACACCTATATCTTTGATCCTGTCACTTGTCAAACGTTTGTTTCATCACGGTAAACTCTCTCTTATATAGACTTAACTTCCTTTACATACGCCGTTTTATAGTTTACAATGCACGGATTAAATTATTTTCGTCTCATCCTTATGAACTGTATGACTTAAAATATTTGCGGCTTTTAATATTTGAGATTGTTCCACGATCTAAAAGCATTCTTTCCCAGCTGAGGAAAAAAAAAATGTGCTGACATTCTCTGTACTTTTAAAATTGCCTATTGCCGATTGTTGCGTTGTGTTCGTTTATTCAATGTACCTCTTTCTTACCAAAAAAATTGCTGTGGAGATACGAGCTGTTATGTGAATTTTCCTGCTCTGTTTTACTGCATTTCTGTGATTATCCTCTTCACTTAAAAGATTGGCTTGGAGTCACACAATGGAAAAAAAATTCGCAAGTTTTCTTCCGCTTTATGCATGGGACATGTGGGTATTACCATTTCCACTCGTATTCACTCACTTGTCGTTGTGGTTTCGCCTTTCTTATAGTGTTTGAATATTCTCTTTGTATTGTTACCGGCCTTCAAGGGATATCTCTACTCCTCACAAACCGGCCCTCCATGGTTCTCACGGCTCGAACGAACAGCAATTGAAGGACTGTTTGAAACATCATAATTATTGCATGTTGTTCAGTTCATCTTTTACATATTTCATTTTGCTGAAAACGTCACTTAATGGACTCTCCCAAGAACATATTCGGTATCTCCAAATAGCGAACAACACAGCCCGAAAACAAAACCAAAATAACTTTTTTGAAAACTCCCACAAACATTTCCTGCTTTATGCTTGTTCAAATATTGTATTCACAACACGATATTCCATGAAAATGGAGATACACCGACCATTCAAATGCAGCGGCTTTAAAACCACATGATATTGTACAGTTCTATGAAATTTTACATTGCTGCGCCTCTAAAATTCAAAGCTCTCACTCAACCGACAAATGCGTTTTTCGCTACCGTCAATCAAATGTTCGGCGGCTGCTCCCAGCTTCCCACTACTGCTGAGCACTGTTTCGTTGTCTGAACTGTGCTCAACGATTTGATTACCACGCGCTCGGCAGTAGTCGGAAGCTGGGAGGAGCCGCCGAAAATTGGATTGACGGTAGCGAAAAACGTATTTGTCAGCCTTGAGCTTTGAATTTTAGAGTCCGCATGTTATTGAAAGGTAGAGTAAGGTGACAGTATAACTTTGAGGTGTCTTGCGTCCAAGCGATGTAGCGCGTCCGGTTTAAACTGTAAAAACCTATAGCCCCATATCAAATTAAAGCTTATAGGGCTGGCTATCACACTATACCAAGAGTTTTGCAATAAAAGGAATTGTTGAAGTTTTCACGACCTCTAAATGTGACTGTCCGAATCACCTTTTGAAAGCTACAAGTCAAAGCGAATTTGTTCATTTGCCCTCAAATTTGGACAATAGTTAGTTTGACAAATGAACAACAAAGTTGTCTCGAATTTTTTTCGAAATATATTTCCCCAAAAGCGGTTTAACTCCATATTTTTTAAATCTTAATTCGAAAATCTTCTGAAACTTTTCACTGAAATTAAATATTGTACAGAAGCTAGTTTGACATATAAACAACGAGAACATGTCTGCGAATCATTTATTTCCGAATGTTTTTTCTCCGAGAGCGGTTTTTGTAGGATCACTCCATATTTTTTTTAATCCTATTTCGAAAATGTTCTAAAAATTTTCACTGAAATTAAATATGGCAAAACGCAGACACGTTTTTTAACGGTTCGGGTCCGGAAACTGAGGAGCAAATTAAATTAGCGAAAAACATATATATACTTACAAAGGTACTGAAAAATACAGAAATGGTTGATGATAACGTGTAAACTTGAAGTGTAAGTTGATGCTAATCCTAGATAAGCTTAATCCAGTTTTAGGAAACCCGGTCAGGATATGAAATGTGTCGGAACTGTTCATACAAACAAACCACGTGCTAAAACAACATGTCTTTGTTAATAATGCTAATACAAATCTTTCAATCTTTCACTCCCCACTTCAAATATATGATCTTTCTTCTTCACCATCTGCGGGTATATTGCGAACTCACAATGTGACCAGCTCCCAGTTGGTTTGATAGCTCAGTTGGTAGAGCACTGCACCGGTATCGCAGAGGTCATGGGTTCGAATCCCGTTCAAGCCTGATTTTTTTTTTTTCAGGCTTTAATTTCACAACTGCTTAAGTTGTGTGCATAACTGCAATGATCAGTCATGTCTTTAATCATATCTTTCTCCGCAGTTCAAACATATGATCTTTCATATATTCACTTGTAAGGCTTAAACAGTCGGAAAGTAAATAGCACCAACGCGCCAGTGGTTGTATGTTCTTTCAGTTTAATTTTTAAAATGTACTATGTGGCATTTTCACTACGCTCTTGTTTATGACAATGTCGAGGCTGAAATTTACAAGTTCTAAGAATATTTTAATAAACCCAAGGCTGGGATTTTGAAAAGAATATCATGTTTTGAGTTGAAAATTTGTAAATATAATACAATTATGTTTTTAACTAAATTTTTCCTTTCTCTAAACGGTAAAACTCAGTAGCCAAAAAGCAACAAACTCAACACTAGCCGTATGTTCGACGGTAATGATTTCTGAAAGATGTTGTGCGTGTCATATGGCTCATATCAAGATTATTGCCTGCAGGTTTGCTCCAAAATTACTTCAACGCCGTCAATGTCACGATAGCACAAACAATCTGACGTTTTATTGGCATAGTCCACTCTGTATTCCTTTATCCAATCTTAGAATATTCACAAGAATATTTTCAGCCGAAAATTGGCACAAAAATAAGGATATTCAGTCTGGACCGGAAAAACAATATTCTAAAACAAAAGAGAGCGTACAATAACAGTTTAATCGGCGTTAAGGGTCAGTTGGCTCTATCATGGGCTGCTGATTAACATTCTCAGTTACATCTATTTTCTACTTTTCTTTTTCTTTTGTGCGCAGTTCAATGCTTAGGTATTGCTTTATGTTTGCCAGAGGGGTATTCTCTTTCCCCAGAGACTCCCGACCTACAGAACCAGTTTCAGGTGCTCTGGGCACGAAAATAATTCGAATTCAGACGTTCGTGCTCCACACTCGTAAATATTATGTACACGATACTTGCCACACAAAGTTGTAGTAAAAAGATACAATATTCGTGGCACGCACTTCACAATGATAATTTTTGGTGTCGAGTCGAAGAAAGTAAGTGTCTGAAACTGTCTGGTAGAGGGGGTGTCACTTTGTAGGAGTGCAGGAGGGTTGTGCACGAGACGGGTCTGCACACATGAGGTGGGAGGGGGTAGCGTCTACCACATAAGGCTGCATTTTAGGCATGGGAGAAACTGTTACTTTTGAGTAACTTCTTTGAAGCCTCATGTCCAGCTCCACTCGGGTGTGATTTTCTTCCATGCAAAGCTTGCTGATCATAGAGGCACTGAAACTGTTTGTAATGGTACTTTACGATTCTAAGTTTACAAACTATTATCTCAAAATAACAATCGATCCGATTAAATGGAAAGTGTTCACTTCATCTCCGAGAGGAAAATTTGCCCATGTTGGAACACAATGTTGATGACGAGGCAGCGAGAAATCGCTCTCATTTGCCATTTGCAATCTTCCAGAGAGAAGCGAAACCGAGCAGGAAATTAAATATTTGTCAAAAATTGACGCATCTCTCTATCCTTTCTCAGTTCCTAGCATTCTTTTTTAAATTAGATTATCTCATTTTAATTTATAATGTGCCAAGTCAATAATTTGTCCGTACTTGAAAAACTTCTTCAACTTCCTGAAATGTTGCACAGCTACGTGTGTTTTAAGACAAAGAGGACAAATATAGCCAACCAGCCAAATGTCCAAAGGCGGATATGCGATTTAAAATTAGACATATTCTAAGTCACCAGTAAACATCTACTTTGTGTTCTCTTTCCACACACGAAGCTCTGCTTTTGTTTCGATTTGCCCTGAGATTTGGAACACGACCCACAAAATACGTGCCGCTGGGAACAAATATGCTAGGAATTTATATCCCCCGGGGGGATTTTAGTACGAGTTGTATAGACGATTCATCCTGGGGATTCAGTTAAGTGGTCGCTATCTAAAGCTCTTCATTCAATGACCAAATATATTAATCCGAGCCTGGAATATTAAAACACGACCAGCTAGTCCTTGACAAATCATTGTATTGCATGGATTGGTTTGTTATGTAATAAGCAATCGTGCACGAGAGCCAGTCTTTCATGCACGGGTGCTGTTTTATAAAGAGTAGACCATTTCATGCCATGTTATGTAACGAATTTTGGCCTCCTCAGTCTCGTGGAAGCCTTAGTCAAGTTGGTGTGTCGACTTCATCATCTTTGTAGCGTTTTTAGCTCCCTATTTATACCCCATCACAACATCAAGTTTGTGAAGAATGCAATCTGAGCTTTCGTAGCCCAGAGTAACATCTCATTCTCTACTGAATTATTACTGAATGTAAATATTAATTGATAATAAAATTAATCAAACAGACGTTCAATTCAAATTGCGTGATTAATGATGGAGCTTATTATCTTGTGCGGATATGGAAGGCTTTGCATTCGTGTTAATAGTACACGCAAGGGAAGGGAAATCGGTTATCAAAACTTAAACATCGTGGTCAGAGTTCTTAGACTTCCTCCCCTGGCGATTGTCTTAAGTACTGATAATAACTAGCCGCGATAGTTTCCATAACCAACTTCCTCAAGGTCTGCTTAAATACGTGGCGTCTTCAAAGTCACCTTTCGTTTTCCCTCCTGATTTGATTTCCCTCCCTCCCTATTTTCTCCAAGACACAGGCATCAACTCTTTGGTGTATAGCCAGCTCTAGAACTATACTACAAGACCAAGAATTGATCATCCTAGCCAACTTTGTTCAGAAAGCCGTCGTGCTGCTATTAAACATTTTGAGCATTGATTAGTGCTTAGTCTAGTGAGCCGTGAATTACGCTTTTGTTTGCACTCAAGAGCGTGCACAGTGCTGAAATGAGCTCTATTGTGACTGTTGTCTGCAGACAGTTTCCTTATCTCGCATTTTTTGTGCGTAAGCGATGGGTATTTGAGCCTACAGATGCCGCATGTGATAAGAAGGACCACCCTACACCCCTGCCTGGGGAAACACTTAAAATCACAAATTACTACGTTATGAAAAGCCTGCGAAAAATATTTGATATTGCGCAAATTGACAAGGTGTTGTTAGCATTCGTTCGCGATCATACCGACCATCTGTATGTACCTTGTTATCCGAGGGACGACAATTCTAACCACCGGATGACTGATTTATCATAGTTGTACAAAAGGAATTCGATAGGTTAGCCATTGAGAGCATATCACGTTAAATCAATGGCACGATTTTGAGCCTATTAGGCGGTAAACCTTCTTACTCAAGATCAGCTGTAAAAAAACGTCGCGTGACATATTTAACATAGTGGTTTTCAAGATGTTACAATGTGCCTGCAATATTATTAATCCACCGCTCTTTCAGTGGCCCATGTGCCGGGCAGCCAAGGGGGGCAAGGAATTTTTGGGGCTCAACCGACTCTTCAGATATATACATTCGCCATCTTGTTAACACTTCCGGTGCGCGAGGCCCGGCTTGCGTTTGAATGGCTTATTTTGATATCGATTTCCGCCTGTGAAAAGTTTTGGATCGCGGAAAGTAATATTTTCAGTTGTTTTGAAAAAACGACCGGAAATTGAAAGGGAAACTTCGTATTGAAGCTTGGGGTGCGTCCCGTCGGTAAATGCTTGTCATTCATTGGTGAGAGTGAAGCCCCACTGCGATTCAATCGACTTGATTTGCATTTGATTCAATGAATGCGGTTTGGGAGTGTGAACGCGTGACTTGGGGCTGATGATAAATCGGTGCGATGATTTAATCTCTGATCATTTATAAGAAGCAGGCTCGCCTTGCAAAGCGTTTAGTATATACAAACGACACCGATCGTGGTTTAGTCACAGTACAGTACGTTTCTGTCTCCTGAATATTCACAGAAGGAACCTAGCCATGGCTCATCTTATGATGGTTTTTTTGCCGTTTATGTTTGTTTTGACAATTTCGTTGGCTCCAACCGTTGTTACGAAAAGACAGTGTTCTAAAGCTTGCAGAACGTATATTTCAGCTGAAATCGAAGGGAAACTCAGCAGGGCATTGCGGGTGAGTACAAACGTACTTGTTCCTTCATCTTTGATGGCGTTGATTTTACAACGCAATGATTTTATTTTAATTAGACCAAGTTTCACTGCCTTTGTTGAGTGTAGAATGGTAAATTAAACTTTTTAATAGGTACGGGAAAGAGTGGTCTTTCCTTGGTGTGGGACTTGGTTTAAGCTTGTTGATTTAAAAGAACTTCACAATATAGTTCAAAACAAGTGTTTTCTTGTCAAACTATTTTCCACCAAGGTACATGTACCCATAACCTTGCGCAACGAAAGGACACTACAGTTCTTCGATGTTTTAATTGCTTAACAACCTTCCCAAAGGATTTCTGCTCTGTTGCGTTCATTCGCTTGTTAGCTTAAGGAAGAGGTTTTGGAAGAAACAGTAAAAAATCATGCCGTTTGCTTTCGTGAGATTTCTTCCGTGCCAGGTACTTAGCCCGTCAAAATTTATGTCCTTTCAACTAGTTGCGTATCGCCCGTCTATTGACATATGGTGTATTTCTCTAGACGATTTTTAATGGGTTCGCTTCGCTGGAATGCAATGGAATGCAAATTACAGGGTTGTAGAGATCACAAAATTAAACACTGTCAAGCCAGCCTATTGTCAGGCAGAGGACACTGATAAGAAAATGTCAAAGTTCTGATCCGGCAAAGGACACGTAAAGGGAAATCAGATTGGGCGCCCGCTAAGATACTTTGACCAGCGCTGTGTGCGCTTTTCGTGCGATAAAGTCATCAAAATGGAGAAAGAAAACTTTCGTTCAGTTAAAATACAAAAGCATGTCACTTTCTGATGGAGTTGGAACGCTTCCCAGAAAGAGGTCGCGGTTTTTCTAGAAATGTGAGTCATGTCCTAATTGAAAACATGATCAAGGTCGAAAAAAGTGAAAGATAGCGCCGAGAAACGCCATAAAAATGTTAAACCCTCGCGCGCGCGTTTTATTAATCACGGAACACTTGTTGAAGACGTGTAACTGTCATAAGGCATTCGATCTGTTAATCTCGCGCTCTTTTCGAGAAATACCTCAAGTTATACCCCCTGTGAGTGTGAAATTTACCCTGAGGCCGCAGTGGTATTGTGTGTTCCCGTCTTGTTATAAAGTGAAGCTCGCGCCTACCTCGTGACGTTATTAACAATCAAAACAAGGAAATTTGAACAATGGATAATTTATCTCGCGCTTAAAAAGGATCTGTCAAAACTTCCTCGCTGAACCATTTAACGAAGACGGGCGTGAGTGGTTTCAGTAGAGATGCTAATTCAATATACAAGTTGTTTATTTTTCCAAGCTGGCAAGGCAATACACCGTTTCTCGGTTACCTTCGATTATAGAATCAAGCGCACTATTCTGTTATTGTACTTAAACTATAAATAGCAAACGTTAGGTCGAAAACAATTAATGCGGCTATATTCGAACCCAGTGACTTTCTCGAAGCGATGTTGCCATTAAAAATTTGCTAATTAGGTTTCTCGAATATTGCTTTCATTATGTTTCTTCTGCGGTCAAATAACTTGGAATTTTAAGGTGTGGTGCCACTTCTGTTGCGTTCATGAGTCATTTGACCAAAATGGATTAACAATTCCAGTTTTATGAAAATTGTTTTTGTGTTTCGGACTTATATGCATAATCTTTGTTGCCTGTAAGGTACAAATTAAGCCATCGGCATTTTCTTTGTACGAATATGAAACCCGCAAGACTGTCGCGTTTAATTTCTACTTCAATATCAGTACACTTTCAATCAGAAAGGTTTTTATTATTATGACAATGAAAAAAAACATACAGGAAATATTGCATCGTTGAGCATCAAATTTTCAGGGCTTTCGTTTAAAGACATGTCCTGTGTGGCAATCAGCGACTGAGATTAAAGCGGTGAGAAACAAAAGTTAAAAGTGTGTAAGTCAAATGCGTTTTCTTTTTGTTGATTTCCTCTGTTTACACTTTAGAATGCTGCGAAAGGAACCCGAGGACCCAGAGGAAAACAGGTGAGGTCAACAGGAGGTTAAATCGTTGGTTTTCCTGTGGTTTGTGCTGGGCATTTGTTTCATATTTTCCCAACTCCCTTCTAGGATCCTCTCGGCGTTTGTATCTAAGATGGTGGTTTGTAAAAGCCGCCATTTTGGATTCGAATTGCCGGCAGAGCCCGAGAACAAGATTGTATGTTAACTGGGCAAATCCAAGTTCTATTCGAACTAACTTTTAACGTAGAAATCTGCAATATTTACGTTCATGAATGACGTCTCGTACATACGTCCATCGTGATCAGCCGCTTACTAACCACATATCCAACCCAAGGTGAAGGTTATCTACTTTAATGGCTTGTCCATCTCCAACAGAATTGACTCGTAATATCTTGACTTGTAACAACTGTATGGTGGGGTTGTCGCCTTGTTCACGCATTCTCCTCATACATCTGTTTGCTTTTCATCGTCAGGGACTTCAGGGACCTATCGGGCCTCAGGTACTAAACCATATTCATGTTACAGATGCTAATCTAAACAAGGACGTTCTCTTAATTCGTCACGCAGTCCTCGCTAAATTATGAAAGAGGGATTTGTGACGAGATGAAGGAAAGATTCCGTGACGAATTTAAAGAACACACATTGACCACTAACCCGTAACCATAGTGATTTGTACTGAAGGCTTAATCGCTTTGCTGACCTCTTTAACAAGTTATTCGGGTAATCTTGATAAAAGCTAACACCTTAAAGTTGCAAGTAACTACCTCAAACTGTAAAACACTCTTAGCCACCTCTCATCTCCCATCACCAGCACCTATTGCACGATTTCATAGCGACAGCATTACGTCACATTTCACAGCACCATAACACTGGCATAAAACGTATGAGCAAAATTAAAGGAGCACTGTCACGTTGTAGTTCATAAGGCTATAATAACAAGAAAGAGCGTTTTTTTCAGGAATTTATGGCTGCAGTAAGTTTTTTTGTGCCAATCTTTCAAGCTATTTGCAAAGCCCGTCCCAGGATCTATTTTGTCACGTTTTTTAGTTTCTTTATCCACTTCCATCCTCGCCATCATTACTCATGCTTCTTTCCCAATGCTTTCCAGTCGTTTATTTAGTTCTGCTCTATAGATAGAGCACATCATTACTGGTTTCGATCTAATCAAGATCTGCTTTTGGCGTTTATAATTGTAAAGCTTGCAAAAACAGATGACAGTGCTCCTTTAAACTGTTCAACGCATGCATCACGCAAATAAAATTTGTTGCTGACCACTTGGTGGCAATGAAGTTTGACCAAGGTTGATGTGTGCTCATCTAGTTAAAGATAGCTGATCTATTCGGATCTGTTCCACTTTAGGGTTTACCCGGACCACGTGGAGAGACAGGCCCTGTCGGCCCAGAAGGACCGAGGGTGAGTTGTGTTCGATTTTTTTCGAACCTGACCGAAACTGATGGATAATGTGCCTGAGGGTTTATTTCAATCGAGAATAGCTGGGCGGTTTTTGATTGGATTCTTTTGTTTCAGGGGGAGCCTGGTTCGGCACTTTCCCTTCCAAAATGTGAACCAGGAGAGTACCTCACTTCAGATGGAAAGCAGCTGATATGCGTTAAATTTGGTACGTTTTATAACACTTGCACACGAGTACTGCACGTGTCCTGCTATTCCTCTCTACTCTACTAATGGTGACGATGCGGTTTCGTTTAAGCTTGTAATATTACGCATTCGTTCTGGTGATAAAAATAATGTTGAAGTTATTTTACGCGAAACAAGCCCGTCATAAGACTTGTTCTTTAAATGTTTGCACCACCCAGGACGCTTGACGTAAATACGTGAAATAAGGTTCTTAAAATACTCTGACGCACATAAAAGGCTCAATGACGCATACTCAATAATTTTTCCTTCGTTAAGTCCAACAAAGTCTCAATATAACCGTTCTGTTTAAAAGCGTTAGTCCCTTTGTTTCCTTGGAGATGCTAATTGTCTCGTTGATTAAAACTCATTTCATCTTTTAGTTTCTTTTGTTTTTGCATTGAAGTTAATCCATTGTTTGATCTTGAGCATTTTGTGTTGTCTACCGTTTTCAGGAGCAGAAGTTTGCAGTGCCGTGGCGAAATGCGAAGGTATATTTTTACGTTGTCAATAAACAAATATTCACCATAATAGTGTATCTTGTTGCTATTTTCTGACATCAGTACTCAGTATCCAAGTGCTTTGTTTGTTTTGCATGGTTAGTGATGCGACATCAATTTTCGTATCGATCCGGATTCACGCTGACAACTCGTCGTGATGAAGCAAATTTTGTCCATTTTAAATGCTTCTTCCTGTTCCTTTTTCCAGGTCATCAAGTGCCGACGCCCACTTTGTCATCAAGTAAGGACGTTTTTCGTGTAATCGCCATAAATAGAGATTATGTTATGATGCAGATTTTTCTGTTTTTTGAGACAAATCTTCGAGAAAAGTATGACTAACGGCTTCTTTCGTGGTACTTTCATGGTTAGAAATTCTTTTTGGAATATAAAAAATTCTATTCCCCATAATTTTGAAAAAAATACATCAACCTTGATAACCCATAACCTATTTGCTCAGGACGTTTTGAAAACCTAAATTAACACACTTAAGTCTTGCGAACTGATAATTTTGCTTGAAAAAGTTGTATTGTTGACCTTCTTCAAGGACAGAGCCGGAACAAAAAAGGCTTGTTGCGGTTAATTTGGGCTTACTGCTGAAGTTTCTAGGAGCAAATAATTGCTTCACACTCCAGTTAACACTACTAGAACTCAACTTTAGAAAATCGAATTCATTCGAGAACTTAAATTTGCGTTAAGATAGATAAGGCGATTCAAAACCACAAAAGCATGGGTGGATCCTATTTTTCTCGTTTCATACGGATTACTCTAGCAGTTGTATGTTTGTTTGTTTGCTTTCGTCTTTCGGGGGAGGCGCGGTTTACACAAAATAGAGGTGACGTATAGCATTACTTTTGGATCGGCTTGACTTTGTCTTTTTATAGCTGATATGGTTTAATCCCGTTTCTTCGAGCCACTTAAGGGAACGGAAATGGATTAGAAAAAATCGAGGGTAAATGTTTTCTAATATTATTGCAAAAGGAACAAAAACTCGCTCGAAAAATAGGGATTCCACTGTATCATGCGTCGTAAAAAAAGCAATACAGCTTAGTTGTGAAAAAAATGCTTGTCGTAAAATGTTTTTTCTCTTTTTGCAGCACCAACTACTGCTCAGCCTCCTACAGGAGGTAAGTAAGACGGGAGCTGGGGCGGGTTAAAGCCTCATTCCATACACACATCAAAGTGCTCTGCTTTTAATCATTGTGTTGCTGACTTTATGCGAATTTGTTGTTTTTTAGTATACCCTAACCAGACCCAGTTCATGAAGAAATACATGATTCAAACGCTATACATGGATGCGTGGGACCTGGGCACGTTTTACATTGGCGAGCAGCTGTTTCTGGGCGTATCTCAGTTGGGAGGGAAGAGCTTCGTTATTTACAAATGGGATAACGAATACAGGTAAGCATGGCTGTCTAAAACAGTTCTGTCGTTTTCAGCTTTTTTTTTTACCTTACAGCGTTTTCAAAACTACGCGAACTAGTAAGTTCAAACGTCGACCAACAATTGGGTGTAAAGTGCTGTCGATCGTGGCTACTAAGGCAACTAAACATGACCGAGTGACATCGTCGTCTCTCGGACAAACCGGTCCTTGTCCAATCATTTTGCAGATTTCTGCTGTCGTCGTTATGATTGACAGCAGTTTAAAAAGCCAAACGTTGGTAGACGTTCTCACTTCGCAGCTAGCATAGTTATGAAAACCACTCTTACTAAATAGATTTTCCATATCGAAATTTTACTGTTTTTGTTACTGTATGAAAAGAACATACGTTGTCGTTTTTGTGCATTTTTAGCTTCCATTTCTCTGTGTGTGAATTACGTATCTCGGTGTCTTTTCATATTTAGTGTCCATTCGTTGGAACAAGATTCCAGTTACAACCCGTGAGTGAATCTTTCACATAATAATCCTCATGAATAATAATTATAATTTTCACACACTGTAATATTAACCTCTCTTTTTCACATGAGCTCACTCCATTTGCACTGTTACAAGTTCAGAGATTAATTGCTAAACGAAATATTAACGTAATCGTTCGTCGTGTTGTTCGATTTAATAACCAATTTTCGCTTTGTTGTTGCTGTTTTTCTTTTGTTAACGTGGTTATTTGTTTTATATCTGTTACTGAATTTAACAGTGTAGATAAATAACACGTCTCATTACCTCGAATGCCTTACTGACAACTTAAGTCCGTGCAAAATGCTAAGTGTTTACAGAAAAATGGCTCCAAATTTTACAGATCCTCGTATCGCAGAAGTTTTGTGTCCGCGCGGGTTTCGACGCGCCTCTTAGGAAAATTTCGTTTTGCAGTTGTTCCGTCACACTGTCAGTTATTCAGTTATAGTTACTTATTTCTTCAATCTTTCTTTATTCACTTATTGGTTCATTTGTTTGCCTGTTGATTTTGCCTATTTCTATCTCAGCTGTCTTTGATTTCCCTTCCTTAGTTATTTGAAATGCACTTTACCTCTTCACGCAGTGATCGGGGGGAGGGGGAAACTCCCTCACAAAAAGGACGGGGGGAGGGTCGTCGAAAATTTTGAAAAGAATCCCAAGAGGTACCAGGATCCTGTTGTGTGGGCGTGCCTTGAAATGTTTTTAGCCCCTAAGAGGTACCAATTCTAAAACAAGGCATTATCTTCTGTGATATTTTTTCGGCTCAATACCCTAAAAGGCACCGTAAAGCTCCTGCTGTGAACCTTTTGAGCTTGAACATCCTAAGAGGTACCAGCACCCCCCGTCCTTTTTATATGGGAGTCCCCCCCCCCCCGGGACGGATCCCCTTACTGGTCTCCATACATCATTTGACTGCTACTTCAGTGATCGGTGTATTCATTTTCATGACTCTAAGAATTGCGTTTCTATTGATGTTTGGAAAAAAAATTAAACCTTGATCACTGTGAAGTCGAATCCTTTCAGCCGCGCATTTGCTTTCCTCGGAGAACAGGATCAAACTAGATAGGTGTTGAAGTACAACCGAATTCTCACAACTAAGTTGAAAAAATGTTTGGAGACTAGTGAGGAGAATTTGCATTTTGAGTTTGGTAGTGAAAGGATTTATTTGAAACACGACATTTAACTAAACAGCAGCCGAGGAGTACATCTTAAGTTAACTAGCGGATGGCCTCGAAGCTTGCTATTTAGCCTGCCCTTAGTACACAATACCAGTGCGGTAATTTTAGGAAAACGCAAAACGACAGCTACATAAATTTGAAAAGTGCATCGTCTCAATAAAAACTAGGATGTCACTTATACGCTCGTGCGTTTTTCGGTGGACACATTGTAAAATCAACATCTGGCAATGCCATATAACGAGAAGAAACAAACACATTTACAGACTGTTTCACTTTGTCAGTTCTGTAATTTGAAATGTTATTTTGTACCTGAGAAACGTTTGGAAACTTCAAACACGGTGCACTTACACTGTTGTTGTATTTCATCGTTGTCGCGTTTGCGTTTAAGGGTTTCCCGACAAGTGATCACTTAAGATTCGCTTTATCACTGGACAGTCGTAAAAAAAAACCCGTGGAATCGCTGCTGCTTTTGGTCATTTTTGGCTCTGCCCTGCTTTGGCTCTGCCCCATACCCCTTGGACTCTTCCCCCTCCCCACAACTTCCAGGACTTCAAATTCTCCCTTCTTTCTGTGACTGATTAAACCAGATGAAAGAATGTAGTGATTGCTTACCAGGAAACACACTGCACTGCACTAGGATTACTTTTCTTAGGGGACTTGACATTTTTTTCTTGTTGAACCTGTTTCTCTGTCTTTCTCTCTCAAGGTTCCGTAGTTTCCAAATCCTCAAGGTACCCTTCGCTCGCAAGTGGCAACATTTCGTCATTGGAGAAGACGTGTTTTTTGCCGTGGCTAGTAATTCTCGCTCGCATGACTCGCCAATCTTTAAGTGGAATGGGGATATGTTTGTTCCGTTTCAAACTTTACCAACAGTCAAAGCATTTGATATTGAGCCGTTTAAAATCGGCGAAGACACTTACTTGGCCGTGGCAATTTATTATGGGCGTAGCTCACACATCTATAAATGGGACGGCGAGAGATTTGTAAAGTTCCAGGACATCGCAGCTGTGGGAGCTGATGTAGAGCACTTTAAAATGAATGGCTCAACATATCTGGCAATAACAGGTATGAATCGTTCTGTACTTTATACGGAGGTAACTAATAAAGTCAACCATTTGATTACCAAAGACCCTCTGGAATCGTTCTTGATATTCTACCGACTTTACCGCAGTGCAATTTTATCAATGCTTCTGTTTTTAGTGTTGATCGTATTTTTCTCAGCTACGACACTGGAATATTCTTGCTAGTCAAACAGGAGCATTTTAGATAGAAAATTTAAGATGATTTGGCCATGAGCTAGACGTTATCATTTTCTTTTGGAGACTTTTACTGGCTACCGAAAAAAAAAAAAGAAAGAAAGAACAGTTTAGACGTAAATCGTTGTCTTGCCCACCCCTGTTGCAAAAACCCTGATACTAAGGAAATATTGCTTCTGCATGAAAACACCATTTGTGCACCAGATTTTCTTGAAACAAATTATTGAGGTAACGTTACGATCAGGTAAGTACGGGCATATTGGGAAAAACAATTTTAAATTTTTTTATTATGATGAACCATGGCTGAATTATGGACAATCTTATCCAATCTTATTATGGAAAGTTCAAGATTCCAATGTGTGTGATTTTATGCGATTTCACTTTCGTCGACCTCCTTTCACCCAGGTCCCTTCTCTCGCGGTGCATACGCATTAATCTACAAGTGGTCCGGGGCGAGGTTTGAAGAGTTTCATCGGTTGCCCACTGGAGAGCGCGCCTATGGAGTTAAGGCCCTGTCTGTTGACGGCGTCCATTTCTTGGCTGTGGCCCGCTGGAAGGCAGAGAGCTCCCTAATCTTCCGGTGGAATGGAACACAATTCAAGCTATTCCAAGAAGTGCCATCGAGAAGGGTAAGATATGCTGTGATTAACATAAAACTTCTCCCCACAATGTGTACATGACAGGTGATGAGAATAAAGAAATTCGTCGAGTAACGAATATTGTCTTGATATGGCACCAAATTCTCGGAACTATATTGGAAGTATGTTCTGGTAATTTAGATTTCAAGCTTGAAAGGTGAAATGAAATTTGATCTTTGAGCAATTTTGTAAGGGTAAAGGAACTTACTTTGCGCGGTAATCACGAACACAAATAGGGCAAACTTTTCATTAACTCTAACTGCGACTCTTTTGATAATAGTGAAGTCAGCAAAAAATATTTGTCAAACATTCTTTGAGAAATAAAACATTTTGCTACTCCAAAGGGGTACTGAACACCAAATAGTAAGAAAAGAATAAAAAGAAATGTCAAAACAAAGCATTCACTGCTGGCTATCATATTTTAATTATGGCTCACGTGAGTATTTACTTCCACAGGCTCGTGATTGGATCACTATTACGTCCCCATTCATGTCACGTGAGAAAACATACCTGGCGATAGTGAGCAGTGACCGGAGTCCAGGCATCTTCGCGTGGGATCGAGATTATTCGAAAAAGTTCGCTAAAGTTCAAGACATTCCCTCGGAAAGAACACGAGATATGGTGTTTTTCAACATGGGTGAGAGTGTTTATCTGGCCGTGGCTTCTCATCGAAGTACAGACATTTATCAGGGATCAACTAAGGTTGAGAAGTAACTTTACGTTACTCCAGTCTTTTGTAGCCCGTGTTCGCGCGTGAAGCGAGGAGATTAAGCCAACTCTGGCTATGTTTCTCGCGCGATCAGGTTTACAGAATTACTCACGATGAAAGCTTGAGGGAGAATCCTCAAAGACTAGCATTTTACTGCAGAAAATATCCACCCTACCTTGAAGTAGAATAACGGCGCCAAACTTTCATTCTAGAAACATTACAGAACTATATTTCATCCTCGTGTACTGAAGACCGCCAGAGTTCACATTTTGTAATATTTTTAGCACTACCTGTTTCAAGTTTTTGTAGAACCTACACAAGACGAAGAAATTCACCGTAAGTTATCTTTTACCGCCATTTTTTGTGTACATATTGCGGACCCCAATGATTAGTGGTCCGCGCGAGGAGAATGGGAGCTACGCGTGGCAGAAGAGTCAAAGGTCTCTTCTACCGCGTTTGTCTCGCGCTTTACCAAGAATCCCGCAAAAATCGGCCAACCCGCTCGTTATCATTTTAAAGAAACGTTTAACCCTTCACCAAGCAAGTAGAACATGAGAACGAGCCAAGATCAGGAGTTCATGTGGACCTTTACTAATTTGAGTAACTTTTAGAGTTTTATAGATTTGTAATATATATAATACGTCAAGAGGAATGCGGTTTACTAGAAGAAGATAGCAAAAGAGAGTCGCAGTTACTAGATGATAATCGCTGCAAAGTGGACTTGCTAATTCTTAACTTACTTTTTAGTAGCCTTGCGCAGAGTCGAGGTCTAGCTCTAATAGACCAATTTCGATACATTAAAATTCAGCATAAAACAATAGACCTCAGTACGAGGCTCAGGGGAATAACTACAGGGTTTGTGGGGTTTATTCCCCAGAGCCTCGTGCTGAGGTCTATTGTGTTAGGCTGAATTTTAATATGTCGAAATTGGTCTATTCATGGTTACAGCGGAGTAATAGAATGGAGTAGTCACAAGAGAAAGAGGAAAAGTCTCTTACAGACCAAAGATGCATTCCTTATCTTCTCTTGTCACAGGAATTTATCATTATATTTATATCAGGTTTTTTTTATAATAAGGGGAATAAGTCCACCCGGCATAATTTAATGAATATGTGTGTTTTTGTCTGCATCCGTCAACGAAACGCTAGACAGTTTCCTTTTTAAGGCTTTTAAAAGATGCAGCTTAAAAGATGCAGCTTAAAAGCTTTTAAATTCTAGGCTTCTTAATTTAGTAACATAAATTAGTTACCGGTTGCAATCCCTCCTTTTCAACAACCCCGTGGGGTACAAGCTAAAGGACCCTTGTGCTATTTCTCAGGGAATTATGATCGGGAGTCTGTTACTTGAGTTACACCTTGTTTGCAATGAACACTAGATTGAATGAATCTATCAATAATGGCGGACAACTTAACTGTTAATACTTGAGAAATTTCCCGTTGTATATAGATCCTCAGTCATTGATTTACTTGACATGTCCAAAGTAAGTTGAAAGAGTAAAAAAATAAAAATAGTTGAAACGATTTTGTTTTTTGTGAACGATACTGGTTTAAAACTGATGCGTTTACACATCGATCTGTTCTCTCGGTTCTGCGTCCACACCAAACTTTGAGGGGGTGGGGGGGGGGGGCAGGGACGCAGTTGAGACGCGCTTCAGTGGTCGTTGCCGTTGTAAAGAGGTGGCGCTGTAGAGAGGTTAAAATAAGAGTGAATTTTATAGACCGTCCGAGGGGACAAAAAAAGAGGCCGTTGTGGAGAGGTGGGCGTTAGTGGAGGTTGTACTGTACTCGGGGCTCGTACATGTCGTACAAACCGTACTAGTTTAGTTTTCACTTAACGGATTGATAAAGAAAAAGAGATACTCTTCGCGTTTTATTTCTTTTTCTACGAAGAAGTGACTAGGATTGCAGTTAACCTGTGAATACTACCGTCTCTGATACCATTTACCCACACCCATTTTTTCTTTCTAAAAAATCCCATCCTCTTGGGGAAAGAAACAACTGCGACTCAAGAGGCTGCACCATGTGATTGTGGTACTTTCATGAAAGGAAAGGAAGGACTGGGACGCTCGCCGTATCCTTTAAGCCGGTTAAAAACACGGTTTTGTTACTTCTTAGGGTGTTCAGCCTCAAAAGGTCCACAGCAAGAGCTTTTGCGGTAACTTTTAGAGTATTGAGCCGACAAAAAAAAAAAAAAGAAAAGAGATAATGCGATGTTTTAAAATTGATACCTCTCAGGGGGTGAGAGATATCGACCGTCGCTCGATCCGAGCCAAATTTGATTCGCCGTGTCGAGCGAATGGTTTCATAAACCACCCAAGTTCATCGAAAGTGATTCCTTTCCGTTTCTCAAGACTGACATCGCAGAAGTTTATATTTTTTAACTGTCTGATACAAATGGCGGGTTCGTGGATCCATCGTGGTCATCATGGTTCCAATCTTCGAGAAAGAAAGACAGTTATGGTTGTTACCCTCTTCGGAATCGTTTGAAGACCGTTACAAAGAAAGATCCTGGATGCGGATGAAATACAGAATTTCAAGCGATCGAAGTTCGAGAGATTTTCTAGCGGAGACAAGCGACAGCCGGAAATACGTCTACGTTCGCAGGATATGTGATACGCGGCTTTTTGTGAGACGCGCTTGAGCAAAATTGCCAAACAGAAAAAAATGGGTCACACTTGAAAAAATGAATCATATTTCGAAAAATAGGTCACACTTGGAAAAAAGCGTCACACTTGGAAAAACTGGTAAAACTTGGAAAACAGAGCTACATTTGGAAAAATGGGTCAGACTTGAAAGAAAGAGTCACACTTCTAAAAATGTGTCACACTTCTAACAATGTGTCACACTTGAAAAAATGGGTCACACTTGTAAAAATGGGTCATACTTGGAAAAATGGGTCACATTTCTAGAAATGTGTCACACTTCTAACAATGTGTCACACTTTTAGAAATGTGTCACACTTCTAACAATGTGTCACACTTGAAAAAATGGGTCACACTTGAAACATGACGGGACGCACGGGGCTTCTACTGTAAGTACCGCAGAGAAATGGTAGGAAATTTTCCTAGCATTCCTTACATACTCTCACTAGGGATCTTCATCTTACGGCCAGGGAAGGCGTCATAATCTGTTTCAGTGACATGCCGATGATATTAAATAAAAAAATAAACCAGAAAGGGCCGATGGAATATGAGACAAGCTTTAAAATGAAGTCACAGTATTAACAGTGCTTTAAAAGTAAATAGTGCGTTCGAGTCATTCCCGATGCTTTCAAATGATAGCGGACTCCACCGACGCCAGTAATCTGGAACAAAACAAGGTCATCATATATCGGATCACGTCTAAACACACGTAAAGAAAGACTTGGGCAGGAAAAAAACGTGAGCGGACAAAACCGGGGAATGCCGATAAATCAAGTAATCCCGCAATGATGAACGAATTACACAACATGAACTTTCCTCTGCTTCTCCCCCTGAACCAAGTTCAGATTTACGAACTGAACTTAAAGATACCAAAGTGCCTACGAATGGATGTTGAGCGCGGCGAGCAAACGTAAATGTCTTGTTTACCAAATGAAAGCCATCACAATAAACTCTGAGTTTGCATCGAGATGCTTGTCCGGGCGTTAAGGAGCGTTTAATTAATCAATCTAGAACAGATCTTAAGGAATAAAAACCCAGAAAATCTGGAATACTTGTCTGAGTATGTCGTTGGCAGTGGGAGCCACGTCCAGTATTATCATGCTCGGCAATTGGAGTTATTGTGTAGAAAATATCGCACAATTACACAGCCAAGGGCAAAAAAAAAAAGCGCGAGGAGAAACTTAGTACATGGAGCTAAGATAGATTGTCAGTGCTTTAGGTGACCATGCACTGCTACCAATGGCTTGGCCAATCGCTTGGCCAATGGCTCGTACACGCAACGAAATCGTAAAAGTCCGTAAGTAACGACCGAAAGAAGTGAGCCCACCCCCTATCCCCTGAAAATAGAGGAACTAAGGTTCAAAAGTATAACTATTTTTCCAATCGATAACCTGAATAACGTACGATAAACTGATGACGATTCAACTAGGGAAGGTATAGCTTATTCCAGGAGGCGTCATGAAGCGCCTTGGTAAAACAAACACCGCAAAATTTTCGTCAATTAACAAGAAGGTACTAACAGGACCTCTTCTTCAAATTGAAATTACTAAAATTGGCAACTTTGGATCATTTTTAACAGGAACGCATAAAAAGAACGTTTAATTATATTGAAATTAAAAACTCGACCAGAGCAGTTAAATATTTATAAAGCAGACTAAAGTAGCAGTGCATCATGAACAGTAAAAATAGTTTAAGGTATCTTACATCACGGTCTACATATAAAGTGCCCACCCATGTGCTAGCAACATAAATTTGGACTGGAGCGAAGAATTTCTAAACGATTTGTAACAACTCAGTATTTTTACGAATTACACCCACAGCCTTAGAGGAATACAGCCCTATTCTCATAGAATTTAAAAAAAAAAAAAAAAACCACACCGGGAAGAGACACTTACAGTAGAAGTCATTTGCGTCCCCTCAAGGGGTGACAGATTCTCGCCCATATCAACTTTCTTTTCTCTCGTAAGTTCTCGCGCGTTTAGAGATGCGCCACACTCGCGTTTTAGGCGCCGGGATCCCAACCAATGCTTACTTAACTTTTTAAAGATGCTACTTTTAACCCTCCCCCAAATCTACACACGTGTGTTTTACTTGTGGAAGTCTATTGATTTGGACAGTACTTGGGTTAGAGATTCTCGCCTATACCAACTTTCTTTTCGCTAGTACGTTCTCGCGCGTTTAGAGATGCACCACACTCGCGGTTTTGGTGTCGGGATCTTAAACTATGCTTACTGGACTTTTTAAAGATGCTAGATTTGGCCCTTTCTCAAATCTACACAGCTACACAGGTGTATTTCACTTGTGGAAGTCTGTCACTTTGGACAACGCTTGGGTTAAAGATTTTTCGCCCATTTATATCTTTTTTCACTCGCGTGTTTTCGCGCGTTTAGTAATGCAGCAAACTCGCGTTTTTGGTGTGGGGATCCCAAACCATGCTTACAACGCTCTTTAAAAATGCTAGTTTTTGCCCTCTACCAAATCTACACAAACGTATTTCACTTACGAAAGTCTATCGATTTGAACAGTGCTTAGGTTGGAGATTCTCGCCCATATCAACATTCTTTTCTCTCGAAAGCTCTGGCGCGTTTGGAGACGCGCCACACTCGCGTTTTAGGTGCGGGAATCCCAACCAGTTCTAATCTTTTAAAGATGCAACTTTTAGCCCTCCCCCAAATCTACACATGTGTATTTAATTTGTGGAACTCCATCGATTTGGACAGTGCTTGGAGGAGAGATTCTCGCCCATATTACCTTTCTTTTCTCTCGTAAGTTCTCGCACGTTTAGAGATGCGCCACACTCGCGTTTTAGGTGCGGGAATCCCAACCAATGCTCACCTAACTTTTTAAAGATGCTACTTTTAGTCCTCCCCCAAATCTACACACGTGTATTTAATTTGTGGACGTCTGTCGATTTGGACATTGCTTGGGTGAGAGCAGGCTAAACCCACGAAAACTTACGAGAGAAAAGAAAGTTGATATGGGCGAGAATCTCTAACCCAAACACTATGCAAATCGATAAACTTCCACAAGTGAAATACACGTGTGTAGATTTGGGGAAAGGCTTAAAGTAGCATCTTTAAAAAGGTAGGTAGGCATTGCTTGGGATCCCTGCACCTAAAACGGGAGTGCGGCGCATCTCTAAACGCGCGAGAACTTACGAGAGCAAAGAAAGTTGATATGGGCGAGATTATCTCACCCAAGCACTATCCAAATCGGTAGACTTCCCCAAGTGAAATACACGTGTGTAGATTTGGGGGAGGCCTAAAAGTAGCATCTTTAAAAAGTTAGGTAAACATTGGTTGGGATCCCCGCCCCTAAAACGCGAGTAAGGCGCATCTCTAAACGCGCAAGAACTTACGAGAGAAAAGAAAGTTGATATGAGCGAGAATCTCCAACCCAAACACTGTGCAAATCGATAGTTTTCCAGAAGTGAAATACACGTGTGTAGATTTGGGGAAGGGCTCAAAGTGGCATATTCAGAAAGTTAGGTAAGCATTGGTTGGGACCACTGCACCTAAAACGCGAGTGTTGCGCATCTCTAAACGTGCGAGAACTTAAGAGAGAAAAGAAACTTGATATGGCCGAGAATCTCTTACCCAAGCACTGTCCAAATCAAAAGACTTCCACAAGTGAAATACACGTGGGTAGATTTGGGTGAGAGCTAAAAGTAGATTGGTTAAAAAGTTAGGTAGGCATTGCTTGAGACCATGCCCTGCACCTAAAACGCGAGTGTGGCGCATCTCTAAACGCGCGAGACCTTGCGAGAGAAAAGAAACTTGATATGGGCGAGAATGTCCAACCCAAACACTGTGCAAATCGATAGTTTTCCACTAGTGAAATAAACGTGTGTAGATTTGGAGGAGGGCTAAAAGTAGAATCTTTGAAAAGTTAGATAAGCATTGGTTAAGATTCCCGCTCGTAAAACGCGAGTTTGGCGCTTCTCTAAACGCACGAGAACTTACGAGAGAAAAGAAAGTTGATATGGGCGAGAATCTCTTACCCAAACACTGTGCAAATCGATAGACTTCCACAAGTGAAATACACGTGTGTAGACTTGGGGGAGGGCTAAAAGTAGCATCTTTAAAAAGTTAGGTAAACATTGGTTGAGATCCCTGCACTTAAAACGCGAGTGTGGCGCGTCTGTAAACGCGCGGGAACTTACGAGACAAAAGAAAGTTGATATGGGCGAGAATCTCTAGCCCAAACACTGTACAAATCCATAGACTTCAACAAGTGAAATACACGTGTGTAGATTTGGGTGAGGGCTCAAAGTAGCATATTTAGACAGTTAGGTAAGCATTGGTTGGGAGCCCTGCACCTAAAACGGAAGTGTTGCGCATTTCTAAACGTGCAAGAACTTACGAGAGAAAAGAAAGTTGATATGGGCGAGAATGTCTTCCCCAAACACTGTGCAAATCGATAGACTTCCACAAGTGAAATACACGTGTGTAGATTTGGGGGAGGGCTAAAAATAGCATCGTTAAAAAGTTACGTAAGCATTGGTTGGCATCTCTGTACTTAAAACGCGAGTGTGGCGCATCTCTAATTGCGCGAGGCATTGCTTGAGATCCCTGCATTCAAAACGCGAGTGTGGCGCATCTCTAAACGCGCGAGAACTTTTAAGAGCAAAGAAAGTTGATATGGGCGGAAATACCTCATTAAGGCACTATCCAAATCGATAGACTTCTCCAGGTGAAATACACGTGTGTAGATTTGGGGGAGGGCGTAAAGTAGCATGTTTAAAAAGTTAGGTAGGCATTGATTGAGACCATGCCCTGCACCTAAAACGCGAGTGTGGCGCATCTCTAAACGCGCGAGACCTTGCGAGAGAAAAGAAACTTGATATGGGCGAGAATGTCCAACCCAAACACTGTGCAAATCGATAGTTTTCCACTAGTGAAATAAACGTGTGTAGATTTGGGGGAGAGCTAAAAGTAGCATCTTTAAAAAGTTAGGTAAGCATTGGTTAAGACCCCTGCACTTAAAACGCGAGTGTGGCGCATCTGTAAACGCGCGAGAACTTACGAGAGAAAAAGAAGTTGATATGGGAGAGAATCTCCAACCCAAACACTATGCAAATCGATAGACTTACACAAATGAAATACACGAGTGTATATTTGGGGGAGGGCTAAAAGTAGCATCTTTAAAAAGTTAGGTAAACATTGGTTGAGATCCCTGCACTTAAAACGCGAGTGCGGCGTATCTCTAATTGTGCAAGAACTTACGAGAGAATAGAAACTTGATATGGGCGAGAATCTCCAACCCAAACACTGTGCAAATCGATAGTTTTCCACTAGTGAAATACACGTGTGTAGATTTGGGGCAGGGCTTAAAGTAGCGTCTTTAAAATGTTAGGTAGCATTGGTTGGGATGCCCGCCCTTAAAACGCGAGTGTGGTGCATCTCTAATTGCGCGAGAACTTACGCGAGCAAGGAAAGTTGATATGGGCGGGAATGTCCAACCCAAACACTGTGCAAATCAATAGTTTTCCAGAAGTGAAATACACGTGTGTAGATTTGGGGGAGGGCTAAAAGTAGCATCTTTAAAAAGTTAGGTAGGCATTGCTTGAGATCCCTGCATCTAAGACGCGAGTGTGGCGCATCTCTAAACGTGCGAGATCTTACGAGAGAGAAGAAAGTTGATATGGGCGAGAATCTCTAACTCAAACTCTGTGCAAATTGATAGTTTTCCACAAATTAAATACACGTGTGTAGATTTGGGGGTATGGCTTAAAGTAGCAGCCTTAAAAAGTTAGGTAAGCATTGGTTGGAACCCTGTACCTAAAACGCGAGAGTGGTGCATCTTTAAACGTGCGAGAACTTACGAGGGAAAAGAAAGTTGATATGGGCGAGAATCTCTTACCCAAGTACCGTCCCAATCGATAGACTTCCACGAGTGAAATACACGCGTGGAGATTTGGGGGAGGGCTAAAAGTAGCATCTTTAAAAAGTTAGGTAGGTATTGCTTGAGACCATGCCCTGCACCTAAAAGGCGAGTGTGGCGCATCTCTAAACGCGCGAGACCTTGCGAGAGAAAAGAAACTTGATATGCGCGAGAATCTCTTACCCAAGCACTGTCCAAATCGATAGACTTCCTCTAGTGAAATACACGTGTGTAGATTTGGGGGAGGGCTATAAGTAGCATGTTTAAAAAGTTAGGTAAGCATTGCTTGGAACCCTTGCACCTAAAACGCGAGTGTGGCGCATCTTGAAACGCGCGAGAACTTACGAGAGCAAAGAAAGTTGATATGGGCGAGAATATCTCACTTAAGCACTATCCAAATCAATAGACTTCCCCAAGTGAAATACAGGTGTGTAGATTTTGGGGGAGGGCTAAAAGTAGCATCTTTAAAAAGTTAGGTAACATTGGTTGGGATCTCCGCCCCTAACACGCGAAGTGTGGCGCATCTCTAATTGCGGGAGAATTTGCGAGAGCAAAGAAAGCTGATATGGGTAAGAGTCTCCAACCCAAACACTGTGCAAATCGATAGTTTTCTACAAGTGAAATACACGTGTGTAGACCTGGGGGAGGGCTAAAAGTAGCATCTTTTAAACGTCAGGTAAGCATTGGTTGAGACTCCTCCTGAAACGCGAGTGTGGCGCATTTTTAAACGCGCGAGAACTTGCGAGGGAAAAAAAAGTTGATATGGGCAATAATTTCTAACCCAAACACTGTGCAAATCGATAGTTTTCCAGCAGTGAAATACACGTGTGTAGATTTGGAGGAGGGCTAAAAGTAGCATCTTTAAAAAGTTAGGTAAGCATTGGTTGGGATCGCTGCACCTAAAACGAGAGTATGGCGCATCTCTAAACGCTCGGGAACTTACGAGAGAAAAGAAAGTTGCTATGGGCGAGAATCTCTAACCGAAACACTGTGCAAATCGATAGTTTTCCAGAAGTGAAATACACGTGTGTAGATTTGGAGGAAGGCTAAAAGTAGCATCTTTAAAAAGTTAGGTAAGCATTAGTTGAGACCCCTGCACCGAAAACGCGAGAGTGGCGCATCTCTAAACCTGTGAGAACTTACGAGAGAAAAGAAAGTTGATATGGGCGAGAATCTCTAACCCAAGCACTGTCCAAATCGATAGACTTCCTCTAGTGAAATACACGAGTGTGGATTTGGGGGATGGCTAAAAGTAGCTTGTTTAAAAAGTTATGTAAGCATTGGTTGGGAGCCCTGCACCTAAAACGCTAAAAGTTAGGTAAGCATTGCTTGGAATCCTTGCACCTAAAACGCGAGTGTGGCGCATCTGTAAACGCGCGAGAACTTGCGAGAGAATATAAAGTTGATATGGGCGAGAATCTTCAACCCAAACACTGTGCAAATCGATAGCTTTCCACAAGTGAAATACACGTGTGTAGATTTGGGGCAGGGCTAAAAGTAGCATCTTTAAAAAGTTATGTAAGCATTGGTTGGGAGCCCTGCACCTAAAACGCTAGAGTGGCATATCTCTAAACGCGCGAGAACTTGCGAGAGAAAAGAACGTTGATATGGACGAGAATCTCTTACCCCCTGAGGGGACGGAATTGACTTCTACTGCAAGTATCTCTTCCTGGCTTTTTTTTTTTTTTAATGCTATGAGAACAGGGCTGTATTTCTCTAAGGCTGTGGGTGTAATTCGTAAAAACACTGAGTTCTTATAAATAGTTCAGAAATTCTTCGTTTCGGTTCAAATTTATGTTGCTGGCATATTAGCCTGCGAACGCAGAGGTATTTCTGGGTGTGGGTTCCGCCGAAAAATAACGTCTGCGAACCCGAGCAAGGAACCGATTTGCGTGACGTAGGAATTTTAAGCCAATCACAGTTTAGCTCAAGTAGCCCCAGAACTACTGGGCGAGGTTTTTGCTTTGAGGAGCACTCGAGTTTCATTCTATCATGGAATCTGATTGGCCAAGGAGAAACAAAAGTCATTGCGTCACAGAAATCGTTTCCTGGCTTGGGTTCGTAGACGTTATTTTCGGCGGAACAAAGTGACAACCGGAAATACGTCTGCGTTCGCAGGCTACTGGCATATGGGTGGGCACCTTATATGTAGACCGTGAAGTAAGATACCTTAAACTATTTTTACCGTTCATGATGCACTGCTACGTTACTCTGCTTTATAAATATTTAATTGCTTTGGTCGAGTTTTTAATTTCAATATGATTAAACGTTCTTTTTATGCCTTCCTGTTAAAAATGATGCAAAGTTGTCAATTTTAGTAATTTCAATTTGAAGAAAAGGTCCTGTTAGTACCTTCTCCTTACTTGATGAAAATTTTGCGGTGTTTGTTTTACCAGGGCGCTTCATGACGCCTCCTGGAATAAGCTATACCTTCCCTAGTTGAATCGTCACCAGCACCAGTCTATCGTACGGTATTTAGGTTATTGATTGGAAAAATATTATACTTTTGAACCTTAGTTCCTCTATTTTCAGGGGATGGGGGATGGGCTCACTTCTTTCGGTCGTCACTTACGGACTTTTACGATTTCGTTGCGTGTACGAGCCATTGGCCAAGCGATTGGCCAAGCCATTGGTAGCAGTGCATGGTCACCTAAAGCACTGACAATCTATCTTAGCTCCATGTACTAAGTTTCTCCTCGCGCTTTTTTTTTTGCCCTTGGCTGTGTAATTGTGCGATATTTTCTACACAATAACTCCAATTGCCGAGCATGATAATACTGGACGTGGCTCCCACTGCCAACGACATACTCAGACAAGTATTCCAGATTTTCTGGGTTTTTATTCCTTAAGATCTGTTCTAGATTGATTAATTAAACGCTCCTTTACGCTCGGACAAGCAGCTCGATGCAAGCTCAAGCTCAGAGTTTATTGTGATGGCTTTCATTTGGTAAACAAGACATTTACGTTTGCTCGCCGCGCTCAACATCCATTCGTAGGCACTTTGGTATCTTTAAGTTCAGTTCGTAGATCTGAACTTGGTTCAGGGGGAGAAGCAGAGGAAAGTTCATGTTGTGTAATTCGTTCATCATTGCGGGATTACTTGATTTATCGGCATTCCCCAGTTTTGTCCGCTCACGTTTTTTTCCTGCCCAAGTCTTTCTTCGCGTATGTTTAGACGTGATCCGATATAAAGTGACCTTGTTTTGTTCCAGATTACTGGCGTCGGTGGAGTCCGCTATCATTTGAAAGCATCGGGAATGACTCGAACGCACTATTTACTTTTAAAGCACTATTAATATCGTGACTTCATTTTAAAGCTTGTCTCATATTCCATCGGCCCTTTCTGGTTTATTTTTTATTTAATATCATCGACATGTCACTGAAACAGATTATGACGCCTTCCCTGACCGCAAGACGAAGATCCCTAGTGAGAGTATGTAAGGAATGCTAGGAAAATTTCCCACCATTTCTCTGCGGTACTTACAGTAGAAGCCCCGTGCGTTCCGTCACGAAGGGGTTACACATGGAAGAAAGGATCCAACTTGGAAAAATGGTCACACTTTAAAATCAAAGGAGACCTATCGCCAAACTCGTGGATTAGGTAATCTAGAGACGAAACATATTGGTGAACTTTTAATTACTGGTGTATTTTTAAATGCTGTTAAAACAAGCCGGGTTTGTACCATGCAAGGTCGCACTTAACTCGCAAAGTATAGGCTTTTTTCGTTGGCTTTTTTTTGAACACATATTACAAAGACATACGTCCAGAATAGCTAGGGTGGCAAAATTGCAGCAGAACATGGAATGGTAAAGGCTAAGGGTTCTTGGGTCACAGAGGACACTCCTGCCCAACAAATCATAGAATACTCTCCCCCCTCCCCCCCCCCCCCCTCCCTCACACCCAGATCTTGATGTTGATCTGCCCTCTGGAAAAATTTGCATGTATTCAAGTCGTACGAGCTCACAAACGTTTTTCATTGCATTTCATTCAAGGTTATAGGTAAGCTTTCTTATGATAGAGCACTTCTTTTCCAATGTGGAACCGCTTGTCTCTATATATTGTACGTAAAATACATCAAAATAAGTAGACTCTTTTGCAAGCATTTTCAGTGTTGATCCGACAAATCTGTCGACCATAAATATGTGTTCCAACAATAATAATAACAGCTTTATTGAAGTGTCAATGTACTTAGTTTTAACTAATAATTGGGAACAAGCTCACAGGGGGTTTCTTTCCCCTTGTTATCTTTTCAACCAGGAAGCAAAAGTGTAAACAAAAGACAGGGTAAAAATCATTTAAGCTTTTCAAAATCAAGTATTTGGGAGTTTCTTTCCAAGTTTATGTACATTTCACATCCCACTTAGAGTTCAGATCAATGTACTAAAATAAACAAGACAAGTATAGAGAACTCAACTTTAATCTAGACTTAACTCGTTGCCGGTTGAACATGGACAACTCAACATGAAAAACTGAAGTGTTTAAACTGCAAAGCGGTGAACGAAGGTCCTGCTTGATTGAACGCTGGATCTCAGAGCAGATCTAATCAGCCAAACTTGAAAAGGAAAACGATGATACGTGACTACTGCAAGGTTGACACAACGTCGTAGAGTTAAAACAATATTTCGGCTCGCCTCAAGTTTAGATTTCACTAAATTATAAAAATGAAACTACAATATTATACAATAGTGCCGACGTTTGTCTCGCATTCAGTAGCTGTCTCGTTCATGAAAAGTTGTTCGTTTCGCTCATATAAACTCATTAAGGTCAAGGAATAAGACACATTCTCATCAAAGCTTACCACATTAGCTTTTCAGGTCACTTTCCAGCAAACAAATGCACATCTCCTGGTCATTTTGAACGCCTGGACGACTCAAATGCTCCTGAAATTCAGCCTTCAAGTTGGCCATAGTACTAATTCGAACAGTCGAAGTCAACTCCACTTCAATTTAGCGAAACACCACTCGGGCCGACTAATTACTACGAGCAGTGTCTACACCTCAGTTATTGAGTGCATATCGGAGTCCCCGCAACAAACACGTTTCTACGCTTCGCGTATCCACGAGTTTAAAAAGGGTCACACTTGGAAAAATAAGTCACATTTAGAAAAGGCGGTCTCACCTGGAAAAATGGGTCACATTTGGAAAAAAGAATCATTCTTGGAAAAATGGGTCATCCCATTGTTCTATTGACGAAATTAATCGTAGTCTCTTCGCTTTGGACATTGAAACTTATCAATGGATGCTGAAATTAACGACACGCCCGGAACACTCATTACGAACTCTGCAGCAATATTTAGGTTTCAATACAACACGCAAACGATTTGAACCTGGTCACAACCTCTTCATATTCCCAGTAGTGCATTCCGCCCCCCTAAAATACAATAGATCCTATCATAAAAACCACATCAACTTGTTTTTCATTCACACCTTAAACCTAGTAGTAGAGTGGCTAAGACTCAATTCAAAAACTCATCTCATGAATGGGAAAAGCTCACCCTTCATCGCATGCTCGTAGTTATATGCCAAACACTATGTTTCTTTGACTGATTATCCAGTTACAAATGATTATCAAACCCGCCCACAAAATCCTCAGCCTAACCCACAGAATATGTCGAAGTGAGCCCAATATATGAATACTTCCTTCTCGTTTATATAGGAATAAATATGACCGTTCTGAACTGTATCGGGATCAAATCTTCTCACACACCATTTACCTTTACAACAAGAAATTTGATTGGCTGCTTATTGTAGATCCAATCTGATTGGTGTGACATACATACATCTCTCACTCACTCACTCACTCACTCACTCACTCTCTCACTCATCCATTTACCCGTCCATAACATACCCGACGCGCCGACTAAGAGGTATTTTTTTACAAACAAATAACTCAAAAATGGGTCTCATTTGGAAAAATAAGTCACACTTGGAAAAATGGGTAAAACTTACAAAAACGGGTCACACTTTGAAAATCGGGTTACACCTGGAAAAAATAGGTCACACTTGGTAAAAGGGTCACGCGTTGAAAAAAGGATCCCACTTGGAAAAATGGGTCACACTTTGAAAAAAGGGTCATACTTGGCAAAGTGGGTCACACTTGAAACAATAGGTCACATTTAGAAAAGGGGGTCACACTTGGAAAAATGGGTCACAGTTGGAAAAAGAGGTCACACTTGAAAAAAGAATCACACTTGAAAAAGGGTCACACTTGGAAAAATTGGTCACATTTGGAAAATGGGTCACACTTAGAAAAAAGGTCACATTTGGATATGGGTCAAACTTGAAAAAAATGGGTCAATTTTGGAAAAAGGTCACACTTGGAAAATCGAGTCGCACTTGGAAGAAAGGGTCATACCTGGAAAAATGGGTCACATTTGGAAAAATGGGTCACACCTGGAAAAACGGGTCATATTTGGAAAAACTGATCACGTTTAGAAAATAGGTAACCCTTGGAAAAATAAGTGACATTTGAAAAAACGGGTCAACCATGGAAAAATAAGTAAAACGTGTCACATCTGGTGAAAAGAGTCACACTTGGAAATATTGGTCACATTTGGAAAAATGGGCCACAAATAGAAAAATGGGTCACCTTCGAAAAACGGATCACACTTGGACAATCGGGTTACACCTAGGGAAATGGGTCGTACTTGGAAGAAAGGGTCACACCTTGAAAATTGTGTCACACTTGGAAAAATGGGTCATATTTTAAAAAATGGGTCACACTTGGAAATATGCGTCACACTTGGGAAAGTGGGTCACATTTGGAAAAACGGGTCACACTTTGAAAATAGGGTTACACCTGGAAAAATAGGTCACACTTGGAAAAACGGGTCATACTTGGAAAAATGGGTCACACTTGGAAAAATTGGTCATATTTAAAAAAAATGGGTCAAACTTGGAAATATGCGTCACACTTAGAAAAATAGGTCACACTTGGAAAAACGGGTCACACTTTGAAAATAAGGTTACACCTGGAAAAATAGGTCACACTTGGAAAAACGGGTCATACTTGGAAAAATGGGTCACGGATGGAAAAATGGGTAACACTTCGAAAAACGGGTCAAACTTGGACAATTGGGTTACACCTGGAAAAACAGGTTACACTCGGAAAAACGGGTCATACTTGGAAAAATGGGTCACACTTGGAAAATGGGTAACATTCGGAAAAATGAGTCACACTTGGAAATATGCGTCACACTTGGAAAAATGGGTAAAACTTGGAAAAACGGGTCACACTTTGAAAATCGGGTTACACCTGGAAAAATAGGTCACACTTGGAAAAACAAGTGAAAAAGGGGTCAAACTTGGACAATCGGGTTACACCTGTGAAAAATAGGTCACACTTGGAAAATGGCTCACACTTGGAAAAAAGGGTCACACATGGAAAGAAGGATCACACTTGGAAAAATGGGTCACGCTTTGAAAAAACGGTCACACTTGGAAAAGTGGGTCACACTTGAAAAAAGTCACACTTGGAAAAGTAGGTCACATTTAGAAAAGGGGGTCACACCTGGAAAAATGGGTCACCCTTGGAAAAACGGGTAACACTTTGAAAAATGGGTCACACTTGGAAAAATGGCTCACGCTTGGGAAAAAGGGTTTTTATTTGGAAAAAAGGATCACACTTGGAAAAATGTGTCACACTTTAAAAAGAAGGGAAAAAGGGGGGTTACACTTGGAAAAAAGTGTCAAACTTGGAAAAATAGGTCACACTTGAGAAAATGGTTAACACTTGGAAAATTGTGTCGCACTTTGAAAAGTGGGCCAGACTTGGAAAAAACAGTGCCGAACCTGGAAAAACGGGTCACACTTTGAAAAATGGATCGCATTTGGAAAAATGGGTCACACTTGGAAAAACGGGTCACATTTGAAAAAATGGTTCATACTTAAAAAAGTGGGTGACACTTGAAAAAATGGGTCAAACTTGGAAAAAAGGGGTCACACTTGGACAAAAGTGTCAAACTTGGAAAAATAGGCCACACTTGAAAAAATGGTTCACACTTTGAAAAATGGTTAACACTTGGAAAATTGTGTAGCACTTTGAAAAGTGCGCCAGACTTGAAAAAAACAGTGCCACACCTGGAAAAACGGGTCACACTTGGAAAAATGGGTCGCATTTGGAAAAATGGGTCACACTTGGAAAAACGGGTCACACTTGGAAAAATGGGTCACACTTGGAAATATGCGTCACACTTGGAAAAAAATAGGTACGCAGTGCGTACATGATCGGACATGCAATACATGCATATTACCTTATTAACAGTAATAAGTTTTGTAGTGATCCCTCGTCATTTTATTTGAAACATGAACAATACATATATAGATATAAAACCAACTACTAAAACGGATTTATTTAGATGCAGTTACTCTTTAAAGACCAAGTAAAGACGTTTATTGCAAGCTTGCTCAGATGACAACTTAGATGGTACAAATATGGAATGATTTCTACTACTCTGGTCATTATGTACTGTCTTGTCAAACCTTATTTAGCCAAATTATCCTTGTTTACACTCATCTGACAGGTCTGTTATGCTGAAAATGTGATGTAGGCTAGGCGAGTAAGATGTAACCATTTCAGTGTCCTACAAGCAGAATAAAAGAGGGTATGAATCATAATCATTATAATTTATTAACAATTCTTTTATATCTATATATTATATTGACATTCCCTGCCAAACTTTCACTGAAGTGCAAGCTAAAATTAATGTTAATTACAGACACTTTCTATGGTAATCACAAAGAAGCAAAAACGTTTGCCGAGTGCACTTTGACAGCAAGCTGTATAAAGAATCTCCTTTGTGTAAGATCTGAGCCATAGCAGCAGCACTGGAAATCAGTCTATGGTGTTGATGAACAATGTAAATTAGAGAGTTTGCTACACAGTCTTCCCTGTGAGTGAGGAGCCGAAATAGTTAACTGACATCAAAGTCGGTCACAATTGGGCCTGGGTTTGTCTCAACGCAGTCAACACCGCTGCCAAGTCGAAGTCTTAATTCAGGGATATATGCTTTATAGAAACGACACAAAAATATCTGTGTAAGCCAGAGACGATTCATTTTCGTTATTTCGAAATAACAAGTCACTCATTTCAGTACTGCTAAATAAATCGATATGAAGAAAAACGAAAGCAGCATAGCACACCAGAATTTTTCCTTGAAGCATCCTCGATACTCCCTGAGAGCAAAATAAATGCTATGCATGCCAACAACAAGTCTGTCCTTTTTGTGTTATGAAGTTTGGTGCCCAAATTTAGTACAGAATGATTAAGGTGCTCATAACTAATTCGAAGTTTCTCTAGGAAATAATCAAGGTAATTCTCGATCATTTTCATAAGAACTATTGACTTTGTCTGTGACTGGTCCCTCAGACGATGTACAATCGGCGCCCGATATCTCGAACCTTCAAGGAAAACTGGAAAAGGTTCGAGTTATTGGGAGTTCGAGTTATCAGGGGTTGAGAACAAAGGACCGAAAATAAGAAAAAAACGGTGTTTACCATATTTCTACTTTCGTGTTTCTATCCATACAGTGTTTATTCCAATCAAATTTAATTATAGACGTAACGTGAAACGGAACAAAGCAAAGCAAAGCAACAGGAGCGGGTTTTAAAAAGAAACAAGGTCGGGCTACTGCTACAGAGTTCGTGGGCTTCACGCGACTTGTAGTTTCAATATTTTTCCGGGACTTACCCTTTTCCAATGAGAAATTGGAAAAGGCATCGGAAAAAGTTGAAGGCCTTGGAGGATAAAATACAGTCCAAAATGTTAAAAACCGCATCCCGCAGGCTCGGAGAATACCGCAATTCGAAATTAAAATTACCGAAGTACCGCAAGAAAAAATGTCGAATACCGCAAACCCCAATGTCCCCCCTTCCCCGCTTTGCTAGGCGTTAATTTATAAACGGAAACATTTCCGTCTGAACATTTTTACGGTTAAAAAAAACAACACGGCTCAGTTGAAAGCAAAAAGGCCGACTGTTTTCCCGTTTTGACAGTAAAAAAGCTATCGCGGGTACCATTGCTTGATATATAAGTCTGAGTGCAGTGGATTAGCGCTATAAATGTTTCCAGAAAACTGAGAGGTTTCCAGTTACCTAGATTTTGTTTTCGGAATGATTCCGGTGACAAGTAGATGCCGTCTTTAACACGATTCTTGTCAAGAAGCATCAAATTATTTTTACCCTGCGGTTAAGTTGGCTTGGATTAAACTAGACCCCCTCCTGACTTTCCGCTATTCACTAGCTCAAAGTCAGTAGTGGGCGGCTATTTCAGAAACTCATGAATCTCGTCGTGACGAGATATATGTAAAATATACCGAATGCAGATTTAACGAGGCTAGCAAAACTTGTCATTTCGTAATTTTCTCCTGAGCCTTGTACTTGCAGGGCCTGAATCTGATTCTGGTGGCGTCGTGCGGTTAAGTAAATTCTGATCTAAGCTAATGTCACAAAAACGAGTTCTGTAAGTTCAAGACTAAATCTCATAAGTGAGTACGTATCCGACAGCAACCGCGACACTATCACAGAGAAAATTACACTAAGAAGCCATATAGAAATCAGCACATGTGGGTCACAAATTCCTGATATCTGAGATGAAGATGAATTGCCAAGAATCTGTCTACACTTACAGCCACAACTTGGACTTATCAAAGCTACCACCTACATAGAAGAGATCTTACAGTGTATGTATATATTTGCGTTAATATATTCATAAAAATAATAATACTAAAACATACAAAGTCATTAACTCATTGTACATCTGGAACCTGTTTCTAGCTTCATATACCACCCATGTCACCGATGCTCCATTTTCCATGTGTGGGTTATAGTTACTACTTGAGCAAATCAAAACTATATAAACATAACCGCTTGACAATAACAAGATTAAAAAGCACACGACAATTACGATGTAGTTTCATAGCGTACATATTTGACACTTTTTCTCTAAATGTAGACATGTACTGTCGTTTTCTGCGGCGCAAAGAAGCGTCTAGGTAATGCCTAGGTAATGCTCTAGGTAATAGGGAATCATTCAAAAAGAAGATTAGGAAAAAAGACCTCACGTCTTTTCTGTACAACAACAATAATCCTCCGTAGGAAAAAAGATGGCAACTGGTACATTTACCCATAGTTCTTAGCGAGCGAAAACCTTTACAACGTTCATAAAAACGTACAGAAACTTTACAAAACCGGAAGAACTTGAGCTACTTAATGTCCTTAGTACAGAGACAAATCTTGTAAAAATTTGGCTCTCTTTGTGCCTTGTTGGCTGTGTTAGGTTCGCAAGGCATTGTGGTAAAATGTACAGCCGCCATCTTTTTTCCCACGGTGGATTGTTGTAACCTCTGTAATTCTTAAAGACTCCCAATAATATGCCTACTGTTTTCGTCTGCTACTTATACATACATTTTTGCAGATTGATTGTACATGCATGTACACTTCCTTTTTTACTTATTTAATTGTAAATAATTTTAACTTTTTTTTTGTTGTGTCCCCAATTAGTAGTTAATGCTAAATACACTGACACTTCAATAAAGCTGTTATTACTGTTATTATCACCGCAAAATCGTAATTATTTACTCCAATATCGGCTACACAAGTAAGAGCGAACAATGGTAACGAGATCAAATAAATTCACTGATGAAGAATTTTTTGCAAACTCCGCAAAAAAAAAGACACCGCGGAAAATGCACTGAACAACTATTCACAGTTAGTCAGTTTAAGATTACCGTATACCTTCAGAGCACCTTTAGTGTGTCTCACGTTCAAACGATGTAGCGCGTCCGGTTTAAACTGTAGATACCTAAACCTCTATATCAAATTAAAGTTTATAGCGCTGGCTATCACAATATACTAAGAATTTTAAAATACAATGAATTGTCGAACTTCTCAAGACCTCTAAATGTGATTGTCCGAATCACCTTTTGAAAGCTACAAGACAAAGGGAATTTGGACAGTAGCTAGTTTGACATCTATAAAACAGAGAAGTGTCTGCCAATTTTTTATTTCCTAATAGAGAGCGATTTTTCTATGATCACCCCATATTTTTTAATCTTATTTCCAAAATGTTCGGTAACTTTCTTCTGAAATTGAATATAGCAAACCGCAGACAGCTTTTTTCGGCGCTTTAAGTTGGAAAACTGAGGTACAAATTGAAAAAGAGAAAAACACAATTCGCTTTGACTTGTAGCTTTCAACAGGTGATTCGGATGCTCGCATTTAGAGGTCGTAAACAAATTCGACAATTCATTTTATTTTAAAATTCTTGGTATAGTTTGCTAGCCAGCCCTATAAGCATAATTTGATGTAGGAGTTTAGGAATTTACAGTTTAAACCGGACGCGCTACATCGCTTGGACCTTAGTTAACACGACCCGTTTGTCTTCAGGCAGCTGCGTTAGACTGTTCGTAGTTCATATTATATACAAAAGGTGTTTATCAACAATAGCAACAATGAATGTGGGGAATAAATGGCATAGCACGGCCGGCCCTAAGATAAGTGGGGTACGCGATTTTTTAGCCAAGGCATGTTCCGCAGTAGCTCCATGATAGCGTGTCGAATGTGTCTCATCTTCCAGCAGTAAATTACTGGGTTCAAAGAAGAACCGAGAAATAAGAAAGTCATTGAAAAAATAATCCAACTCTTCAAGGGAACACTAGGCCCGTTGATTTCAGTGGCGACCGAACAAATCAACAAAGGCATATAACAAATCAAAAACACGAGATATACGTAGAATATACCGACTGCAGACTTAATGAGGCTAGCAAAACTTGCAATTTCGTTATTCTCTCCTATGTCCTGCACTTGCAGGGCTTGAATCTGATTCTCGTGGCGTCGCGCAGTGAAGTAAATTCTGATGTAAACTAATGTTGTAAGAAAGAGACCAACATATCCAAACGATGTCAGAAGTGAGGCCATATCAGGCAGCAACCAAAACACTACTACAGGAGAAATTACACTAAGCAGCCATATTGAGATCACCACAGCAACAACACGCTTGTGAGTCACAAGTTCCTGATATCTGAGATGAAGATGAATTGCCAGGAATCTGTCAACACTAACAGCCACAACACCCAAGAACGAAGCGAGACAAAACGTCGACAAAATCATAACAAATGCTGATCTGAAATTGCAGTCTTCAATATTTTGTTGTAACCACTTGACCAGGACCGACGAGTAAATTGGTTGAACAATTAATCCAACACCGACATCTGTAACAGCAAGATTCAGGAGCAGTGTCTTCAAAGTGTCTGGCGACGACGAAGTTTTTCTCATAGCGTGGATTGTTACAACATTCAACATGATGGCGGTATAGCTCAGAAAATTGTTAAATACAAGATTAACAAGGATAGTCCAACGAAGGTTTTCAAGTTCGGAGACATTCGGATAACTAAGTGACAACAGCTCACAAGATGACTTCTCCATTACATCCAATCAGTTTTTTAACGCCACTGGGCGATGACATTCAAGATATTTCTCGAAGCTGAGGTAGTGTTTTTTCTTGATTCCTTTCCTTATTAAAGTGATTATCCTGTGTCGGTAGACGGAGGCGGTAAAGTACTCCACAAATTACTCTTTCATGTATAATTTTCACATAGTGTACCTTAAGTGCTCGGGAGATGAAAATTAATATATTTTTTAATTTACAGACAGGTCTGTAATTACTTCTTACATTAAAACCACGAAGTACACGTCATTGTTCTCTGTGAGAACTACATGAAGTAAGCTATTTGTTCGGAAAACCTGAAAGGATCATTAGAATTTTCCGGCGTCACAAGCGCGGTAGATGAGAAGCCGATAACAATACTACGAGTGAACATCCCAGATGCCTGCTTTAGTGTTGAAGTGGTTAATGAACGTATATTTGCTTAACATTAATTTCATAAGAATAATAAAGAAAGAAAAAAGTTATTAATTGATTGCACACCTGGAAAATGCTTCTAGTTCCATATACGGTGCATGCATAGTCCCATGGTAAACGAATGCTCCATTTTCCATGTGTGGGCTATAGTTACTACCTGAGCAAATCACAACTTTATGAACAGAAAAGCTTGACAATACCAAGATCAACACGTACATGAGTATTACAACGTAGGTCCATTACGTACATATCTGACACTTTGTCTCTACATCTAAACATGTACGGTTGGTTCCGGCAGCGAACAAAACCCTCTAATGCATTTGATCATATTCGTATGTTAATTTGTGGAATATAACTGTGATTATTAATTTTATTTATTTTCCAACTCAAGGTACACTTCTATTTAATGCTCTCCGAAAAAGCGACTACTGCAAAGTAACTATTTATTCCAATGTCGGCTCCACAACTAGGAGCTTACAATGGTGGCGAGTTCAGATGAATTCACTGATGAATAATCTTTTTTTAAAACACCGAAAAATAGACATAGAGTAATTGAAAACTACGAAAATCTTACTCATGGACGGAATCTACAATTTATTTTATTTTGCTTCCCAACGTGCTCAGTGGTACAACAATATTATTCCAGTAGTTGCTCTTTCTATCTAGTGTTTGATGAGACAAAAATTCGCGCTTCAAATTACAAGAGATGAAACCGCCTATGTTCAGGACGATTTCACGTAGTTTCAAGACGACAAAACGGTAAACCTTTTCAGACGATTTATTCTCAACGAACGACAACAACGTAATGCGACACAAACACTAAAAACGATACAAAGGTCAGTCGATCACGTGTATCGCAACGTGTCACGTGCCCTTGTTTTGGCGCGAACAGCCTAGTTTTCTGGAAGACAAAATCAAATGGAATAAAAACACAAAATTGAATTTTAATTTCCTTAAATAAATTTTAAATTTGCTTGACAAAGGGAAATGATTCATGTTGCTGCTGACAAATTAAGATTAAAACTCGGACGTACAAGGGGGGGTGGGGGTGGATGCCACCCCTCCCACCCCCTCCATTATAAGGTTTTTTCACATTTTTGAAATGAAGATTTACTCCAAGGGGCTGAAACTTTCAGTAGCTATTATTAATCCTCTGTAGAAAGTTTGAGATGTCAACTTATGTCTATCATTTTTGACAATTGCAACTGTAAATTTCATGCAGCTTTGGCCAAAAATCTTATTTCTTTTTGACACAATTCTGTATTTTTTCTAGTGTTCTTCATCAAATTGCAGAATTCACCAATTTGTACATTTCATTAGCATTCTGGCTTGATTTTGCATTAATTTCCGTTATTTCTTGACTTTTTAAAAAATAGGTACTTGTGTCTGCTGCAATGGAATGGAATAGAATATCTTTACAGATGGCAGTTTAATGGGCTAATACTTAGCCACACTTGAATTTGTGAGAACTCATACTTTGGGGAAACTTATGCTGGATTATTTCAAGGATATCTATAAACGCTGATGGTTGATTTTGTTGTGGAACTTTATTCTTTGGTAAGTAATTGATCATGACATGGTCTACATAACCACTCTTGATTGATGACACTTTTTGTTTTTAAAAGATATTTTTCAGCAGCATGGTTTGATTTTCTTATTTTAGCAGCTGGGAAAGCACTGTGCTTATACCACAGCTGGTCACAACAACTACAAGTATTTAATGGGCCCTGGGACACAATGTTATGGAACTTCGATATTAAGACAGCCATGTTTTGTATTTTTTCCTTTCTTGCTTTTTGACTTTCAGTGTTTTCATTCTCTTTAGTGGTTAAACTTAGCATATCATTGTTACATTCATAGTTTTCATTCTTTTTACCGGCCTTTCTGGTACTTCTGTAATAGTTCATGTAAGAATACCATTTTTCTGCTCATGAGTCTAGGATTTGCATTTATCATTTTCACTGCCTTTGGTGCCTTTTCTAATATTCTTCAGATCAGAATTGTGTTTTCTTTTTCTACCACTTGTATATATGTTCTTGCTCAGAAAGAACATTTTGTTTTGTGAAACTGAAGTCACAATAGCTATTGTTATGGTGCTTATTTCCCGAGTAAGAGCTATTTGGTACTGTTGATACATAACGTACTTCATTTACATGACCTTCATATATTGTTCTTGGTTGCTAAGATGATGAATGATGTGGTTCTATCAAAGTCACCGGTCCAAAAGGTTACGCGAGATTCTACAATATAAATTTGTACATTTGGTGATTCCGTAACTGCTTGTATCATTAGTGCATCACACCATGTTCCTTGCATTGATATACAGTTACTTACCAAGTAACCATTCCATGAATTCTGAGTATTGCTTTGAATGAAACGTTCAGGGTTATCTCTGAGGCATTCAACAGCAGCTTGTCGGATGTAAAAGTGATGATTGGAATTACCATATAATTGATGTGATATGGCTCTAAAAAGCAGTCACCTGCACCACCCACAACTAGAGCTATCACTCCTAACTATCCCAATCGGAAGTTAAGCAATTTTAAGGAATCAACAGGCAATCTGGTCACATCTTGTAAGGAGCCTGGATTTAATTCAACATCACCTGATCTCAAAAGATTCATTCTTGATACGGGCAGTATCTTTTAGTGAGGCAATTTGATTTTTTAATTTTACCTGAACAACAGCTACTAGTTTGCTTTCTTTTGTTGACAGCTTCATTGTTGTCAGTCTTTTAAAACTGACAACGTTAGTAACAAATTAAAAACAGTTACATTTCTGTAAATACCTTATATACCATAATTTATACTCATTTGCCAAGCCGTACAATTTTGAAGATTTAGGGGTATATTTCTTGAGAATAAACTTAAGCTTGCACCTAGCATTTCTCTTTTTCACAGAATTTAGGACCTTTTTCACCGGAATTCTAGACGGCTCGCTCTCTGCGTTGTTTTGCTTGTTTAACTAACTTGGAATTTTCCCCCGAATAATGTTCATCGAATTCTCTGAATGGCGCTACGTCAACAGTGGAAGCTACCACAACAAACTTTACAACTGTATGAAAAGATCTGTTAAAAACGGTGGTACCTGGAGGTTTCAACTCAACTAGCGATCAAGTGCTTAAAATTTATTTTTCTCCTATCGAGCAACATTTTGGACATAATGAAACAAAATCACAAGAAACATCAAAAACCTTTCACTCGATTTCTGAGGCAAGGTATGTTCCGCAGTATGTCCATGATGGCGTGCCGAATGTGTCTCATCTTCCAGCAGTAAATTACTGGATTCAAAGAAGAACCGAGAAAAAAGAGAGTAATTGAGAAAATAAACCAACTCTTCAAAGGAATACTGGGCCCGTTGATTTCAGTGGCGACCAAACAGATCAACATGGGCAAATAACAAATCAAAATCGCGAGATATACGTAAAATGTACCGACTGCAAACTTAACGAGGTTAGCAAAACTCGCCATTTCGTTATTCTCTTCTACGTCCTGTACTTGCAGGGCTTGAATCTGATTCTTGTGGCGTCTTGCGGTTAAGTAAATTCTGATGTAAACCAATGTTGTAAGAACGAGACCAAATATTCCAGGAAAAGTTACAAGACGTGAGTACATATCCGGCAGCAACCACAACACTACCACAGAGAAAATTACACTAAGCAGCCATACTGAGATCACCACAGCAACAACACGCTTGTGGGTCACAAGTTCCTGATATCTGAGATGAAGATGAATTGCCAAATATCTGTCAACACTTACAGCCACAACACCCAAGAACGAAGCTAGACAAAAGGTCGACGAAATCATGACAAATGCATATCTGAAATTACAGTCTTCACTATTTTGTTGTAACCACTTAACCAGTAGCAAGGTGTAAACTGGTTGAACAATTAATCCAACACCAACATCTGTAACAGCAAGATTCAGGAGCAGTGTCCTCAAAGTGTTTGGCAACGACGAAGTTTTTCTTATAGCGTGGATTGTTACAACGTTTAACATGATGGCGGTATAGGACAGGAAATTGTTTAAGATAAGATTAACAAGGTTGATCCAACGAAGGTTTTCAACTTCAGAGACATTCGGAAACCTACCTGACAATAGTTCACAAGTTGAGTTCTCCATTACATCCAATCAATTTTCTAATGGCTCTAAGCGTTGACATTCAAGATTTTTCTCGACGCTGAGATGCGACGCTGTATTTTTTCTCGATTCTTTTCCTTAGTAAAGCATTATATTTTGTCCGTAGAGGAAGGCATTAACTTGAAGTATTCAACAAATCACTCTTCAGATGTATTATTTTCAGAAAGTGTAGCTTACATTTTCGCAATAACCGTGGAATGAAAACTCCTTTTGTATCCATGCAAGTCTGTAATTACTGCGTACATTAAAACAAGGATATACACATCACTGTCCTTTGTTTGAGGTACTTAAGGGAAGCTATCTCTTATGAAAACCCAAAAGGATCATAAGAATACTGGATTTAACTGAGGTGATAGATGAGAAGCCGGTAACAATACTCAGTACCGAGTGAAGATCTTCAGATGCCTCATTAATTGCTTAAGACGCTGATGGACACAGCAAAGTTAACATCTGTATAGGAAAGATTTTATGTGTATATTTGCTTAACATTTTTAAAAAAATAATAAAGAAAAAAAGTAATATAAATAATTGATTGTACGCCTGGAAACTGCTTCTAGTTTTACATACGGTGCATAGTCCGGCGTGCGAAACGCGTACGAATGCTCCACTTTCCATGTGTGCGTTATAATTACTACTTCAACTATTCTTGGTTTTCATGTGACGTAGTCATATTCCAAAATTAGAAATTATCCTTCCTTCTGAGGTTTTAGTTTCATCAGATAAAAGACCCTGTAGGAACGTGACGTTTGACAATGTTTTAGCTCGACAGAGTTCTTCTTTTTGTAACAGAGCACTCCAAGCTTTTGCGTTGCGTGACATGAAAATGGCGGCCAGAAAAGACTGTCGCGTAGGTCAAAAGACGAGTTATCGCTTTAGTTTTTGTTAAATAAACGGTGCTTGCACTAGAAGAAGCATTTATTTCAATGTGTCGGAGAACTAGAGTAAAAATGTTCGTTTCAATAGCAAAACTCAATGACGGATGTTTTTGTTATTTTACGGTCGCCATGTTTGTGCCCCTCCGAAGGGCACAAACATGGCGTCTCCATACAAAGCTCTATAAATTTGGATGACACGCTTCTGCGAATAACGGGCGAATGAAAAACAGCAGAAACCTGATTCTTGGCGAGGTTGTTTATATAGCAATCATCTATCATATTCCAGATTCTTGAATTTATTTATGGAATGGTTACGATTTTTAGTTTTGATCACATGACTGGTGAAAACCGAGAATTTCAACAGAAAAGCTTGACAATGGCAAGATTAAAAAACACACGAGTATTACAATGTAGTTCCATTACCTACATATTTGACACTGTATCTCTAAATCTTAACATGTATTGTTGGTTCCGGCGTCGAACAATACCGTCTAGTGCATTTGATCGTATTCATATGTTAATTTGCGCAATATAACTTTAATAATTATTTCCATATATTTCCCAACTTAAAGCATACTCTTATGTAATGCTCTCCGCGAAACCGACTATTGCAATGAAGACATTATTTTTTCCCAATGTCGGCTCCACCAGTAGGAACGAACGATGGTAACGAGATCAATTGAATTCACTAATGAATACACCAAAAGATTTGCGCGATATAACTTTAATTATTAGTTTAATTTAATTTGCAACGTAAAGTATACTACAAATGAATACATGAAAGACATGATTGATCATTATACACACAACTTAAGTAATTGTGAAATTAAAGCCTCAAAAAAAATTCAGGCCTGAACGGGATTCGAACCCATGACCTCTGCGATACCGGTGTAGTGCTCTACCAATTGAGCTATAAAGCCATCCGGGAGCTGGTTACTTTGTGAGTTCGTAATATACCCGTAGATGGTGAAGGATACAAGTGAATATATGAAAGATCATATATTTGAATTGCGGAGAAAGATATGAAGACATTATTGATCTAGCAGTTATGCACACAACTTAAGTAATTGTGAAATTAAAGTAAAGTATACTGCTATGTCATGCTCTCCGGAAAACCGACTACTGCAATGAAGTAATTATTTTTCCAATGTCGGCTCCACAAGTAGGAACGAACAATGGTAACGAGATCAATAAGCCACTTTCGAGTTGCCTTTGTCAAAACGAGTCTTCGTGCGAAATCATTCATATGGAATTGTGTTCCATGCACCTAGAAGTTCATTTTCACGCAAATCAGACTCGTTTTCATATGAAAGGTTTTGCACGAAGACTTGTTTCCAAAAAGAGTCACAAGGTACTTCAGAAATAGCCTATTGAATTCACTGATAACCTTTTCAAAAACATCGAAAAATAGACTCAGGGTAATTGAAAACTTCGAAAATCATGGACGGAATCTACAATTTAGTTAATTTTGCTTCTCAACGTACTCATTGGCGAAGGAAAAGTATTTCAGCAGTCGCTCTTTCTATCGAGTGTTTGATGAGACAAAAATTCGCGTTTAAGCTCACAAAAGATATAACCACTTAGTTTTCTTGAAAGACAAAATAAAATGGAATCAAAACATAAAATTGAATTTTTCGGTGTCATTAAATAAACTTGCATTTTAAAGAGAATGAATCATGTTTCTGCTGACAAATTAAGATTAAATTATAAATTACGTGCTTAAGTTGATTGACAACAGTTTCCAGCTATTCATATCACTTATTCTTCGATGGATCAGTGCTAGGACTCTTTGTTAGTTGATGCTATAATAATGGTATCGCAGAAATATCAACGGTAAACAGGTTATGTCATCCTTTTCAAGTCAGAAAGTTCCGAAAGTATGGCGTTTCCCCCTCAACGTAACGTCAAAAAATTGAGGCCTCTTGTAAATCCCCAGTCCCACGCCAAGACTGCAACGACTTGTTCAAGTTTGTACAGTTTTCATGCATTGCTAGCTAAATGTGTGAAAGTGTATTTTCATCAAACTAATATATAAAGAAGATAAAACCTCATTGGAAATCAAAGAGTTATTTATAGCAAGTCTACTATATAATTCGTTCAGTTTGTTCAATGGGCCGCATGAGGCATACCGAGAGCTGTTGACTTGTTAAACAGGACTGACAATATTCTACTCACGTGACCATGTTTAGTAAAAAGTTGAATTCAGAGAACCATTGGACTTATGTTTGCTGGTATCACGTGACCTCTGCAGTCTATTGAAGAAGTGGGCTTCCTGCTCAAGGAATTCGTCGTCCTAAGAAAATGACAAAAATTCGACAAAGTTGACTTCGTTGCTATCTCCTGGAAAAGCAGTGAAATTAAAATACTCTTCACATTAATCCTTAAATGACGATCTGACGAAGATAATAATTTTGGAAGTGACATGAATGGATCATTTTCGTTTTCTCGGTGATGGACTGGAACTAGCTTGCAACTGAGGCTAACGCGGGGAGTCTTTTCAAATGTAAATGACGTTGATTTCTTTTTAATGATATTCCCCCGCATGAGCCTCCATTGCAAGCTAGTTCCAGTCCATTACCGAGAATACGAATACGGCCCCTTACGTTATACAACAGACCGATGTAGAGCACGTTTCCAAAGTTAGATAGTTCGGTTCAAAGTTTCCATTCTCCAGCCTAGTCCACCAAGTTCAGGCAGTTCTGTGCTATTTTTTGATTGAACAACTAGAAACCAAACACAAACATTTGCCATCATCTTCTAATGTAGGTAAAGTATGAAATGAAAACTACGCGCTTAATTTCGCTGAAGATCGTACTTGCTTAAAAAACTTTCTTGGAACTATCATCAGCTGAATCCACCTGATTTGGCTTTGGAGGCTCGTCAAGAGTGATTCCCAGCATGCGTAAGAACTCATCGTTGTCACCGTCCCCCTGGCGCCGGCCGGCCCTTCTTGGCGGTGACGCTTGCCTCTCCTGACGTTCCGGGGGAGCTGAACTCCGAGAAACGACATAACAAACAATGGTTGTTAAAAACGAGGAGATCAAAAAGAGAAGTGCTATGCAAGCAACTTGTCACAATGAACGGAAAAAATGTATGCACCTTGCGTGCTTGGTGAGTCCTTTTCGCTCTCTGGGAAACGGTCTGCTTGTTTCTCGGAGAACATTATTTAGATCCAGGCCTTCATCGTCATCACCACCACCCAGTCTTAACCAGTTTCCCCCGCCGCCTCCCCACTTGGTTTTGATCCTGAAGACAAAAGCACAGCGACATCAAAAGATGAAACAAACTACGCTCAAAGACGGAGCTCTTTCATTAAAGTAGCTTCAATAAATGTCAAAGGCTAAGTACTTTACTAGAAAGTCAAGGCGTACAGGTTTCATAGTAGATATTAAAAATCATTTAGGGAAGGTTGCTCATCTCTTCTCTGGTAATTTTGTTACAACCTTGAATAAAAGTACAGTAAAAAGGGAAATAAATCCGTACGTTTTGTGCGTTCGTTCCGCATTAATCTAGCCGTGTTAAACGCTTCAAACAAATTATTACGCCTTTTTAAGCTTTTCCGATTTGAAAGAGTCGTCAACGTTTCTTAAAGCTGCCAGATTTTCCTTATTTATCATTCTCTCTCACTATGTGCCCTGCTGTGAGACTTCAACTCGATGTTGACAAAAATAGAGAGGGGCGTAAATGAAGCCTGGCCAGAGCCCCTGTGTTAAGCCCGGAGTAGGGCACTTTACTCTCACACTTCCTCTCTGCACCTCTACGATACTCACGTATAAATGATTGCCAGCGAATTAATGGGCCGAACTGACAAAATGCGAGGGGTAACGCTGCGATAGACTAGCATTCCTGCCAGGGGTGGGGAAAGTAGCAATATTCCTGGCCGCTGTAAGCTAGGCAGGCTGGAGCTAAGTGCCAGCTTTAATGAGCTATTGGCTCGCTCTTGGGTCGATGACTACGATTAGAACCTTCATTTAAACATTGATACTTTGATCGAGTTTGCTACATCTTTCGGGTAAGATATCAAATACGAGAGACAGTGTTTCATCGGGTTTGACGAAATTCGAGGAGCTTGGATAGCCGATGAAACACTCTCTCGATTGTTTGATATATCATATCTTCTCAATTGAAACAAAAACTAAGGAGTAAACGCAGAAGAAAAATCTATGCTAATTAAGACCGGGTATCTAGACCTCCTTCGCGGTTGTGATTTTCTTTGTTTTTACTTGATGAATTATTAATGAGTTTGAGAAGAGTTTGTCTTCTACTGGGATATGAGTGATCATGACTCAAAACAATTTCAAGAGCTTCTAAGTAATATCAGCATGCTTGATTTTTCATCTTTCTTCGACCCTGACACATGAAGTGTATAAGGTATATTAGAACATCGAACAACATTTGGACACGAGACAGTTTCCACTTCCGACCTTTGGTTTCTTCAGTCATTGTCACAGTGCAAACAACAACACAGCAACTAAAACTGCTCTTTATTTACAGAAGCGAACAAGACTTTACGACATGCTCCCTATCATTCTAATGTGGGAAATAAATTTATTTAAACTGACTTATAATTTTTTACATTGCTTAATAAATTAATAAAACCACCTCTGAACTAAGAGTTCCGTGAATAAGTAACTTACATCAATCCCTTCATTTAATCAGTTTTTACATGCAGCCCGACTTCAGACTGCATGTTGTCATTGGTATATACAGAAGGCGTTTATCAACAACAACAACAACAACAACAACAATAAATGTTCTAAATCCTGGAATAGCATCGCCAGATGTACGATTAGTGTAAGGCGCGGTTTCCGAGCCAAGACATGTTCCTCAGTATGTCCATGATAGCGTGTCGAATGTGTCTCATCTTCCAGCAGTAAATTACTGGGTTCAATGATGAGTTAAGATACGCGACCGTCCAAGAATAAAGCCAACATCTCTTGAATTCGATATCGGGACCACTGATGTTACAAACGGCCCAACTGATAAAGTAAGGCAAATAACAAATCAGAAACACAACATATACGTAGAAGGTACCGACTGCAGATTTAATAATTCTAGCAAAATTTGTCATTTCGTCATTCTCTGCTCCTTCTTGTATTTGCAGGGCATGAATCTGGTTCTTGTGGCGTTGTACTGCTACATAAATTCTGATGCAGGCCACTGTTGTAAGGAAAAGACCAATAACTCCAAAAATTAAATTAATACGTGAGTAAACATCGGGTGGAATCCCAAACACCATCCAAGGAAAAAACACACTAAGCAACCATATTGAGATCACAACGGCAACAACACGCTTGTGAGTCACTGGTTCCTGATATCTGAGATGAAGATGAATCGCTAAGAACCTGTCAACACTTATGGCTACAATACAAAAAAGGAGGCAAAAGAAAACACACTTAAAATGGATATGAATACCATATAGATGATACACCCGGGGTTGTTTTGTTGTAACCATGTTACCAGAAGCGAGGTGTAAAATGGGTGATGCAATAAACCAACACCAACATCAGGAGCAGCAAGACTCAGGAGCAATGCCTTCAAAGTCTTTGGCAACGACGACGTTTTTCTTATCGCGTGGATTGTTGCGATGTTCAACATGATTGCGGTAAAGGAAAGAAAAGTGTTCACGATACAATTGCCGATGAAATTTAAACAGGTCTGCAAATTCGAAGACTTTAGGGAAGGAGTGCAGCAGCAATTGACAAGATGATTTCTTCATCGTCTCCGTAGAGCTAGCTTTCTTCAAATTACCGAGCGTTTCACATACAAAAATGTTTCACCAAGAAGACAACAGACAGTTTCCCGGAACAGTTTCCTTTGTCGACGACACGAACCACTTGGCTCACTTAAGGTCATTCCGATGAAATAGAACCTGCACTGAGATTTTTGTGAAACTTTGCCTATCGATTGTTTATATTATAGGAACTTAAATTTTGAAATAAAAATGAGGGGTCCCCATATTCGTTTAGGAGCAAAAGCACCTTGTTTATACCCACATAAATCCTTATAATAGCACCATGATTGTAGTCACGATTGTTTGCTAAATTCACGTTTCCGACGATTGCTTTTTGTTCTACACTGAGAATTGGTCCATATTTATTTTACACAGAGAAATTTATTACTCAATTCTAAACAACAGAAAAAAATGGTAGGTCACCATACTCGTTTGCGAGAAAATGACGATTTTTGATTTCTAAACCAAGGCATGTTTCGCAGTATGTCCATAATAGCGTGTCGATTGTGTCTCATCTTCCAGCAGTAAATTACTGGGTTCAGTGATGAGTAAAGATATACAAGAGTCCATGAGAAAAGGGAAAATCTCTTTAAAGAGATACTGGGGCCATTCATATCAAAGGCGGCGAAACCGATAAAGTAAGGCAAATAAATCAAAAACACGAGATATACGTAGAACAAACCGACCGCAGATTTAACAAGGCTAGCAAAATTTGCCATTTCGCCACTCTCTGCTATGTCTTGTTGGGCCTGAATCTGATTCTTGTGACGTCACACGGCTAAATAAATTCTGATGTAAGCCACTGTTGTAAGAAGAATACAAAAACCTCCAACAGAAAGCTCAATAGGTGACAAAATATCGCGCGAGACCCAGAACACCAAGCAAGGAAAAAGCGCACTAAGCAGCCAGATTGAGATCACCACAGCAACAACACGCTTGTGAGTCACAAGTTCCTGATATCTCAGATGAAGATGAATTGCCAAGAACCTGTCTACACTTACAGCCACAACACTCAAGAAAGAGGCCAAGGAAAACATACTTACTGTGATCGCAAAAGCCAAATGGATGTTACAGCCAGGGTCTTTTTGTTGTAACCATTTTACCAAAAGTGAGGTGTAAAGAGGCTGACCAACACCAACACCAACACCAGCATCTGAAACAGCAAGACTCAGGAGCAATGTTTTCAAAGTCTTTGAAAACGACGAACTGTTTCTTATCGCGTGGATTGAAAATTGTTGAAGATACAAATAGCGATGTAAGTCGAACGGAGGTCTGCAGATTCGAAGACTTTTGGAGAGCGCTGTAGCAGAAATTCACAAAATGATTTCATGGCATCAACTCATGTTTTTAATGTCAGTGAGAGTATGACATACAACAATGTTTACAAAGTTAATAGAGTTTTCTTCCTTCTCGCCATAAACCAATTGGATGACCGTTAAGCTAGCATGATCCTTAGTAAGCGAAGTCAATTCAGTGCTCTATAACTCGCCACCTCAGATATCGTAATTGTCACAGCTAGTATTGCAGTTAAAACTGGCAAGGAATAAATCGTAACGAAAAATTTTTAAGGGCACTAATCGTTTGACTTACGAGACGATCTATACCAAGCTAAGATAGTTTTGGTTTCCCACGCCACCTACCAACTGGATCACGTAAGCGCAAATGATTTCTGTCTTTGCTAATACAACTACCAATCCTCAGTGAACGACAGCAGAAAAGTGTTCCACACATCTGTCACGGTCAGATGTTTTGTTTGCAAAAAAAATATACCTCAATCGACTGGTTTATAAAGTTTGCGGTCAAATTAAAATAAAATTGCTAAATTATATCCGTGGGTCTTGACATTTGTAAGTAACATATCAAACACGAAAGAACGTGTACGACCACATTTCCAAACAGCAAGAAGAGAGTTGAAAATACGACGCCCAGCGGAGCATTTTTGGCGAACTTTGAGGTGAAATAAAATCGTAAAAATTTGTGCTAATTAAGATCAAATATCCAAACATCGTCACGGTCATGACTGTTCCTTCGTTTAAACTCGATGAATTGTTAATGAGTAGAATGAATAGCTATTCAACCAGCGATGGACCAGCATCCCATCCAGGGGGACTATCAATACTCCTGGTCGCTTTATGCTACAGAAACAGGGATAAATTCCGGCCTTATGGGCAACTTCCCTGACGCAGACTTCACGTTTTTGCTTTTATAAAACCGAGAGGTAACCGTCATTGGCGTGAGTGTCAGGTCAATTAATCAAGCATTGTGTTTGTGAAAACTTAAACGGCTGTCAATAACTTGGCAGACGTTTTACCCGCGGTAAATGAAGAATATTACTGAATGACGAACTTTAACTACATTATAAGTGCACTGATCGAAAATAAATTAGCACTTGCATAGTTATTAGTTCATCTAAGACTGCCAAAAGGAACCACTGTCAACAGTGAACCAAATGAAAACGGTTGCTTAACCTGAAGCCACTTAGAAAATTAATCCATTGAATACCTGCAAACTGCTGCCAGTTTCATCTGCTGTTAACCTCAAGTTTCTGTTATGCAAATGAAAGAGACAACAATACGGCCAGTAGAACTGCTATTTCTTGAAACAACGTAGCAACGTATCCATCAATATTCTGATCTGTGATCAAATTTATTCCAGGCTATTGCGATTAATCCTTGCTTAAAGCATAAAACTACCATAGAACGCAACTGTGTCAGAAGTTACTAAGCTATATCAATACCTTATACTCTTATACTCCTCAGTATGTAATGCTCTCCGCAAAAGCGACTATTGCATATGAAGTAATCAGTTATTTATTCCGGGCTCGGCTCCACAAGTAGGAGCGAACAACAGTAACAAGATCAAATAAATTCATTGATAAATAAAGCCTTTTCTAAAACACCGAAAAAAGACACAGCGGAATATGTGCTGAACAACTATATTAATAGTGTTAAAACACTTTGAGTCAGTTTGACACGATCTCGTTTGTCTTCAGGCAGCTAAATTTAGACTGCTCGTAGTTAATGTCATACACAAAAGGCGTTTATCAACAATAACAGCAATAAATGTGGGGAATAGATGGCATAACACTGCCTACCCTAAGATAAATGTGATGCGCGATTTCTGAGCCAAGGCATGTTCCGCAGTATGTCCATGATAGCGTGTCGAATGTGTCTCGTCTTCCAGCAGTAAATCACTGGGTTTAAAGATGAGTCAAGGTGAATGAGAGTCAACGAGAAAAGAGAAAATCTCTTCAAAGAGATATTCGGTCCGTTGCTTTCTATGACGACCACACTGATAAAGTAAGGCAAATAACAGACCACAAACGTCACGTATACGTAGAATACACTGAGTGCCGACTTGATGAGACGAGCGAAATGCGCCATGTCGTCAGTCTGTGCTTCTTGTTGTACTTGCAGGGCCTGAATCTGATTCTTGTGGCGTTGTACCGTTAAGTAATTTTTGATGTTAACCAATGCTGTAAGAAAGAGCGAAAAAACTCCGAGGAGAAACTCCACAAGATAGTAAATATCGTATCCAGCCCAGAAAATCATCAAAGGAGAAAGCACACTAAGCAGCCATATTGAAATCACCTCAGCAACAACACGCTTGTGAGTCATAAGTTCCTGATATCTGAGATGAAGATGAATTGCCAAAAATCTGTCTAAACTTAAAACCACAACACCCAAGAACGACGCTAGACAAAACACGTGCACACTTATAATAATGGTAAACATCGTATATGCCTTAAAGCAGGGGTTGTTTTGTTGTAGCCACATGACTAGAAGTGAGATATAAAATGGTTGACTCTATAAACCAACGCCAACATCAGAAACAGCAAGACTCAGGAGCAACGTTTTTGAAGTCTTTGCCAACGACGAAGTTCTTCTTATCGGGTGGATTGTTACAATGTTCAAGATGATGGCGGTATAGGACAGAAAACTGTGAAAGAGACAATTAGCGATATAAGTCGAACGAAGGTCTTTAACTTCGGGGGTTTTGGGGTAATCACGTAGCAGTAATTCACAGGATATTTTCTCCATAATCGCCTGAAGTCTCCCTAGTGTCCAAGCGGTTGTCCAAACCAGTTTTTTTTTTCTCGACGCATCAGATCAACTGGATCACTTTGCCGCGAATAAATTCTTTACATGATACTGATTGTGACGGCAGTAAAGTGTCGTGTTTTCAGAAAACATAGCGCGATTAATGAAATGATAAATCACGTTTGCTATCAAATTGAGATAAAACTGCTAATTTGTACACGTGGGTGTTTACATCCGCTTTCAGTGTCACGTGCATAGCACCTATCTCGCGACATGCCATCTTTTGGCGTGCTATGTAACCTGGCCTACCTCAAAATCTAAGCACAAGTCGCTTTTTTACGGTCGAACTCGACTTTAAGTCACGAAAAATGGATTTATTTGACATCAAACTAAGGCTAGGAGCATCAAGATAACATTCTGTGAGGGATAAATCGACTGCTTTGAATGTTTACATCTTTCGAATATTAACTGAGCGGTAGCGGCCCGATTCTACCCGAAGTCACTATTGAGAGCCGATCGACTACACTAAAATCGTTTGAATTATTCCGTAAATCGGGAGTCCACAATCTTCTTCATTCATTTGAGGTCAGTAATTGTCATATACTTGTCATTGGTTCCGCTAATAACCGGAACACTCGCTAGTATCACATTTCAGCCGTTTACATAGCATGTCGAAAGATGGAATGTCAAGAGATAGTCGAAAGATGTCGCCTATGCATGCAACACTCAAAGCGGGTGTAAAACCTTTCGAATAACTGATCACAATCAAACCAACAGGGATGGGTTAGCGGTCTCTGTGTGAAGTTTATTAAACAAGCCACATGTTAGTGAAAACCTAAAAAAACAATTCTTGAATTTCTAACCTTTTGAACTTAGTAAATGAGATATTGCTCAGAATATTATCGAGCAAAGATCCTTAGCTATATTCTCAGAGAGTTGATCGACAAAAATTTAATACCTTCATAACAGAATGTAATATTCATTATAATATTTTTTAATATTCGTTAATAATTTTCAAAACAAAAAAAGCAAAGAAAACAAAAGGGTGTCTTTAAAAAGCCTTTAGTATGTTAATTGATGGTGCACCTGCAAAATAGTGCCACTCGTATGTGCTGAGCATGTATCTCGCACGGCAAAAACTTCATCTCCAAAATAGATGTAACGCATTGTTTAAGCGAATGAGTACTATATGAAGAGAAACAGTCGTAAGGCAGAGCCGATTAAGGACGGTGCCTACTTCTGTTAATGCGCACAGGTTCTGCGCATCACCCAAGGTATGGCTTCAGCTATCTTGAGGTAGATCTGTAGCAGTAATGCACAAGATCATTTCCTCGGAACATCGATAGAAGTTTCTTTTATAGAACTTCTTTCGAAACTCGCTCTCTCGAATGTTTTTATGAAACACATTTCAAATTTTGGGGAGAAATGAGAATGATAAGTGATGTTAGCTGTCAAATTGAGATGAAACTGCTATTGTGTATATGTCCGTTTTGAATTACTGATCCATTAAAACCAAGAAGGAAAATGTCAATGGTCTCTGTCTATGTGTGCATACTGTCTATTAAATAAGTTTTATCTTTTGCGAAAACCTAAAGCACTCTCTTCAATTTCGAATATTTTGGACGTGGTAAATGACCGAAAGACAGCCGAAACACAACCGAAAAAAAGATCCTTAGCTACATAACCAGGACGTTCGTCAAAAACAAGTTAGTACCTACATTCAAGAAATTTCATGACTAAATTCGTTTTACATTTTCAAAAGAAAAAAGAAAAGAAAAACAAAACCATGTCTTCAGAAAGTCGCTTAGTATGTTGATCGATGATACAGCTGTAAACTGCTGACGGTTTCATGCACTGCGCATGCGGCGTGCACAACAATTGTGTTTCCTGTAGGAGCACGTTGTTCAAGAGAATCAATACCACATCAAAAAGTGAAGTGAAACTTCCACTGACTATAAAATCACAATCCAGACATATTATATAGAACACAAAGCATAGCCAGGGGAAGAACAACTTTTCGAGTAATTAAAATATGATTAACATCCAAAACAAATCTAATTTTCAAGTTAGAACTGACTATTCCGATGTTTATTCACGTTATTATTATCAACTGCATAATTACAAGGTTAAGAGTACCGCTATCTTTAGAAAACTTTACAAACATCTAATAAGGCAAACGATCATGGAAAACTACCACAAATTACATCGATGTTCTCTAACCATAAACCAAACAATCAAAAGGGAGAACATGTTACAGCAGTTCTTTGGATGGTTTTTAACAGCGGTTGACGGTTAAAGCAGTAAATTACAGGATATAACAATAACCACACTGCAAGTGACTGGTCTTAAGATTAGTGTGTTCCGCGATTTCTGAACCATGACATGTTCCGCAGTATGTCCATGATAGCGTGTCGAATGTGTCTCATCTTCCAGCAGTAAATTACTGGGTTCAAAGTTGAATTAAGATATACGAGAGTCCACGAGAAAAGATGAAATCTTTTTAAAGAGATAGTGGGGTCGTTCATTACAAAGACGACCAAACTGATAAAGAAAGGCAAATAACAAATCAAAAACACCAGATATACGTAGAATATACCGTTTGTAGATTTAATAAGGCTGGCAAAATTTGCCATTTCGCCATTCTGTGCTCCTTCTTGTACTTGCTGGGCCTGAATCTGATTCTTGTGACTTTTTACGGTTACATAAATTCCGATGTACACCACTGTCGTGACGAGAAGACCAATAAATCCTACAATAAGAAAACAGGTATAAGAATATCCAGCGGAATTCAGAACATCGTCAAAGGAAGAAACACACTAAGCGCCCATTTTGATATCACCACAGCAACAACACGCTTGTGAGTCACAAGTTCCCGATATCTGAGATGAAGATGAATTGCGAAAAATCTGTCAACACTTATGGCCACAACACCCAAGAAGGAAGCTAAGAAAAACACACATCCAATGACCTCAAAAATTATATAGGTATTACAGCCAAGGTTGTTTTGCTGTAACCATTTTACCAGAAGTGAGGTGTAAAAAGGCTGACACAACAGACCAGCACCAACATCAGAAACAGCAAGACTCAGGAGGAGTGCTTTTAAAGGATTGGGCAACGAGGAAGTTTTTCTTATCGCGTGGATTGTCACAATGTTCAGCATGATACAGGTATAGGACAGAAAACTGTTGAAGACACAATTTGCAATGTAAGTCGAACGAAGGTCTGCAATTCGACGATTTTGGGGTTACTCTCCAGCAGAAATTCACAAATTGCTTTCTTCATCATATCCACAGACGTCTCTGATAGCGTTGTTACGGGGCGTATTGCGGGCAGCACAACTACCAGCTGAAAAAAGGAATGAAAAAGCCAGAGCCTTGCAGAGTTTGCGGAGTCGGTCTTCTGTGTGACTACCGTCTCTGCAAGCCCTGCGGCGGAGACGCGCTAAAACAACGTCTTATCCGGAAGCGAGATAAAGCGAAAAAATGTTTTGAACTTGTTTTGCTCGAGCTGAAAGAAAGAAACACACCAGTTAGAGAAATGTATCTTATGTTATAACGTAAGGCACTATGGCTTCCAACAACCAAGAAAAACTGGAAGAAGAACTCGCAAAAATAGATCCCGAGGTATTGCGTTATTTCGATCAACTTCTTGCAGAAAACGCACCAGCGATAAGAAAGGTTGTGCAGAACGTGCTGGAAGAACCAATTTCTCAAGAAACGCAGGCGCGTCTGCAAAAGCCACTTCTTCCGAAGCCTTACCAGCCAAGAGCCCCTCCACGCCAAAGAAAGTCGAGAAAAGCGCAAGCACTTCTGAGGGAGTACGACCCCTTCCCTGCGCGGAAAACCAGAACGGTGACAGACTACCAGAAGGAGATTCTGGATCTGTTCGATGACGTAGAGAAAGAAGGGGAAGAGAGTACAGGCCGGCGTTACATTCGATAGCGCTTCATCAGAGGTCTGGGGAGAAACCTAACACCAGACTTTATGGCGAAGATACGCGAAAGAGTAAGCACGTCGTTCTATCTGAGGCACGTTTTCGCGTACCAGTTGCGAAACATTGAGGATGGAACGATTATTGTGTACTACTCGAACCCTAAGGGTTCACAGTGGTATGACAAACTGGAAGACGCGGAAAAATGGCTCAGCCGCCAGGAAGAACTGCGTCTCGACAATGAAAAAGTCGACAGGCCCAATACAAAGTGGGTGTTCGAAGCCTTTTTCAACGTTGACCTGAAGGTTGTGCTTGACAGGCAGCCTTTGGTGGGAACAGGGCCTTTGCCTGACTGGCTGCGCAACCTTGCCCATGGCCGGGCGATGGTGGCGTTGGACACGTACAACGACAACCTGTGCCTATTTAGGTGCCTCGCTGTGCACCGAGGGGCGCGAACAGATCGTTGTACAAAAGAAGCCCGAAGACTGGCCCAGAGTTTCTACAAACTCGATGCTATTCCACCAAACTTCAGGAAAACGTCTCTAGATGAGCTGGACAAGGTGGAAGCCCATCTGAACGAGGGCTCGCCCGTCTCATCTTGGCTCGGAATACGTGTCTACGAGCCTGAGCGTCTTCCAGACGGAGAAGTGGTTTGGCACCTCAGAAGAAACCCGAACCCCAAACTCAAAAATATTTTGACGATAGGTGTCTACGAAGGCCACGCTTTCTTGATAAAAGACATCGCGAAGCTGGCGAAAACCTATTTATGCGGCCATTGCGGGCATAGATTCACAAAAACCTGCAATCTGCAACGCCACCATCAAACCTGCAGCGCGGGAAAAACGGTTATCTATTGCCCGGGGACAAAAGTGGAAGCGCCCCTGACGGCCTTCGAGAAAGTGATGTACTCGAAGGGCTCAGCATCCGTTCAAGCGGTGTTGTGGCTGGAGCGAGAAGGGAAGCGCCGGGGAATCCACATCCACCACGCAATGTGCGGGCATGGGGGTGATAGATGGCTTCCTCGAGAAGGCGGGAAAATGAAGTCTTCTCCTGTCGACGGGTACCACCACGAAACGAGGACGGTATTCCAATACCACGGCTGCCCCTTCCACGGATGCTCAAAATGTTATCCTAACCGACAGGAGGTCATAACAAACGGTAAAACAGCCGAACAACTGTACCAAGCCACTGTGAACCGTACCGCATTTCTGCGAAAGAGCGGCTACAAAGTAATCGAGGCCTGGGCTTGCGAAGTTGGGTTTAGTAAGGGGGAACTCCCGAGGAAGCAAACGAAAACTTACCCGCACGCGATCTTGTACGATTTCGAGGCGTATGGCGACAAAAATTATCGGAAAGAGCCGACAGGCGCGTTAACGATAGAAAGCGCGCACGTGCCGATCTCCGTGAGCGTCGGGGACACTCTTGAAAGAAAGCCCACCCACATCTGCGAAAGAAACCCCGTGGAGCTGGTCCGCAAGTTCCTGAAAGAGCTGGAGAGACGCGAGAAATACATCCAGGACCAGGTGAAAGCGGAGTTTGTGCCAGAAGACATGCACCTGCTGACAAAAGACCAGCAGCAAAAAATTAATGAATGGTGCAACCAGGTCCCTGTCGTGGGCTTCAACTCAGGCTCGTACGACCTGAATCTGATCAAAAACCACTTCGCCAGCACTCTCGCCGAGGTATCAAAAAAAGTCAAAGTGGCCAAGAAGGGGAACAAAACCATGTTCCTGCTCACCTGGGGGGCCTGTTTCCTCGATATCATTACCTATCTGGGCCCGGGCACGAGCTACGCGAAATGGGTAAAAGCCTGCGGAAGTGAGTCCGGGAAATCCTGGTTCCCTTACGAATGGTTCGACGCGCCCGAAAAGCTCGATTTCCCTGGGCTCCCAGAATATGAGGCCTGGTATTCGAAGCTGAAGGGCGGATACGTTCTCACGCGGAAGGAGTGGGAGGGGTGCCAGCGGCTGTTCAAAGAAAATGGGATGCGGATCTTCGCAGACTGGCTGCGCTATTACAACAATCTTGATGCGCTCCCGGCCTCGAGGCGCTAGAAAAGATGAAAAGCTTCTACACCGAGAGAGGAATCGACATTCTGAAAGACGCGGTGAGCCTGCCAGGGGTGAGTTTGCATTATTTGCTCCGAGGGGCAATCGAGCGCGGAGCAGACCTTTACATCCCAAGCAAAGAGGCTTACGAAATGCTCAAAGGGGCGGTTGTTGGCGGACCGAGCCTGGTTTTCACAAGGTACCACGAAGCGGGCGTCACAGGGATAAGGTCGCATCAGCTCGAAGAACCGCGTCTTTGCAAAAAGATTCTCGGTTTCGACGCCAGCGCTCTCTATCTCTCGACCATGCTCAGAGAAATGCCTTGCGGGAACGAGAAGGTCGTGCACTATTACGATGACCGCCAAGCGGAAGCGGCCGAAGTTCTGATTCGCCGGTTGAAAGCCGGGGAGTGGTTCGGCTTCGCCGAAGACCACATAGAGATCCCAGAGCGTTTGCGGCCAATGTTCGAGGAAATGTGCCCTTTCTTCTACAACAAGCAGGTTCCCGCCGAAGCTGTGCCGGAGCACATGAGAGAGTACTTGGCGAGAACGGGCAGGCAGCACGGAGACGGGAGAAAACTTGTGGGGGCGCCGTCCGCAGAGCGGATGCTGGTGTACGCCCCTCTGCCGCGGTGGTACGTGAACCATGGGGCGGTTTTCACGGAGGTTTCCAGAACAATCGACTACGAACCGGGCAAGATCTTCACCTGGTTTGTGGAGCAGGTGACGGAGGCGCGTCGGACCGGAGACACGGACAGAAGCAAGGCGCTGCTCGCCGAAGTGTTCAAACTGCTCGGAAACAGCGCTTACGGGAAAATGATCGAAGCGCTGGAGCGGCAAACGAACGTGATATACACGAAAGACGAGAAGGTTGTCGACAGAGCGCTGCGGAGCGCGTATTTCGAAGACCTCGACGAGATCGGGCAGGCCTACGAGCTGGAAAGCCGTAAGCCCCGGATTACGATCAGATGGCCGTTCCAGATCGGAATCGCTGTCTATCAGCTGGCGAAGCTGCGGATGCTGGAATTCTACTACGACTTTCTCGACAAGTACATTGACAGAAGAGATTTCGAGCTAATCCAGATGGACACGGACAGCAACTACATGGCGATCTCGGGCGAGAGGCTCGAGGACGTCGTCCGGCCAGAGTTGAAGCAAGAATTCGAGGCGGAAAAAATCAGTGGCTGTCTTGGGATAAGTGGAGCGGCCGCACCCCAGGTCTCTTCAAGCTTGAGTGCGAGGGCAGCCGGATGATCGCGCTCTGCTCGAAGTGATATTATGTCGACGGAGAAGAGGGCGAGAAAAAGAAGTTCAGCACGAAGGGGATGTCGAAGAAGCAGAACGAGGTGTCATGGCAGCGTTTTAAGGAAGCCCTGGAAGGAAGCAAGGACATGGCCAGCAACAGAGGTTTCAGGATGCGGGACGGGCAGATGGTCACTTACGAGCAGCAGAAGCTGGGGCTGAGCGCTCATTACGACAAGCGGTGGGTGCTGCCCGACGGGATACACACCGAACCAATCGAATATCACATCTAGTTCACGTCAGCCGGAGGAAGAGTAGTGTTTGGAGGGACAACCAGCAGCTCTTCACGAACAAAGCCGCGCTTGGGCCCGTCGCGCAGATAGTAGAGAACGGGTTGATCCGGTTTGGAAAAAAGATCTTTCAATACTGTAAACTTTCAAAGACCAGATTGGATCCGTGGCCCTTTTCACGCCCCCTTCAAGCTCGCCGGGCTGGTAGAGATAACGAACTTGGACAAGAGGGGGGAGGATTTTTTCGCGTTTTCCGACAGGCCTCGAATAAGGTGTCGAAGGCCTCGCATAAACAGATTTTTCTTTGATGGCGACGGCGGGTTTCTTGCCGATAAGGCTTGTGACCTCGTTGTTCAAAGCCGAGACAACTTCAGGAAGTCTTTTCACCCAGGCGGTGGACCGCTTGCCCTCAGGGAGAAGCATTTCCACGGCGTACTGGTGGCCGAACAAGCGCTCCGCCAGGGTGTGGTTGAAACGTTCAACAATGGCCTGGTCGCGGTGAACGTCAACCCGCCCGCGCCGGATAAAGGTTTTGTGCTTGTCCATCTCTTGTGTGACAGCGCCCATGAATTCGCGCCCGGGGTCAACCTGCAGCATTTCAGGCCATTCCAGAGGCGAGCGCTTGTAAATCTTCTGAAAGGCCAGGGCGACCTCATCAGAATTTTTCGAAGTCAGGGGTTCGGCCTCTTTGTAGCGGCTGGCCACGTCGACAACGGTCAGCGCGTATTTGTAAACTTTGCGGCCGCGGGGGAACTTGTCGTGCGGGAGAAAAAGAAGGTCCGCCTGGTGGACCTTATTGGGTGTGGGAACGTCGAATTTCGGCCGAGGAATTCGTTTCGGCGCGGGGAGGAATATCTGCCAGAGCACTTGCCTGATCAGCCACTTTTTTGCGGCTTCTTCAGGTACCTTGGAGGCCTCGGCCAATTTTTTGATCGCGGCGATTCCTTTCCAGTATCCCCCGGGACCATAGTATATCTTTGCGAGTTTGGCGTCCATATAAGTAAGGTGTAAAAAGGTTTAAAGGAGCCACACCGAGAGCCGAAAGTCTCAGCAATCTGCAGCTGTGTTTTCTTCCATCTTTTCCACGGCTTGTTTGATGAAGCTTTCAATTTCATCCACGTAAATGGTGTCGCCCATAAATTTTCGAAGAACTCCATTTCTTTGCCTTTGGCAATCTTACCATGGTTTTCCGAAATGTACTCAATTATTTTTGGAGCGCATTCCATAAAAAGTTGATTAAACTTAGGTAATTCCAATAATTTTTGAAACTCCCATATAGTTTCTTTGAAACTATCGAAATTTTCGAAACCCAAAAGTTCATTTGCTTTTGGGTTTGCTTTCAACGTGGAGGCGTAACCAGCCTTCTGCGAAGAGTCCATGGTATACAATGATCTTTTTTTTTTTTATTCAACACGAAAAATATTCTGGCCAGAGAGCGCCGAAATTTAAAGGAACCGGAAGGCCGCGTAGCCCAGAGCGAGTGCCCCCGCGCCCACGAACGCGAGTTCACCCTTTTTCTGCTGCTCGCTTGGCTGGTAGAAATCTGAGAACTTGGGTTCCTTGGGAGGTACCATCTGTTCGTCAGGATGCGCCTGGTTGTAGAGTTTGAAGGCATAGTCCGTGTTGGTGAAGTTCTGCTTGGCCTGCTCCTTCGTTCGCGCGTTGGTCGCGATCCAGTCGAGAAGTTGTGTCCGGTCTCGCGTGTATTTGGCGTAAGCCGCTTGATAATCTTCGAGAGCTTTGACGTGGCGCTTTTTTTCTTCAAGCGCGGCTTTGTCGCCACCGCCAAGCGCCCTCGCCAGATAATTGCCACCGATAAAAGCCGTGGCGTTCAACACAGCCCCGCCAATCATGATCGCGATGCCCGCCATTGTATATCTTGTAAATCTATTTTTAATTATTCTCGTATGGCGGCGGCGGGGGTTCGTAAGGAGGAGGTGCAGCGCATTTTTCCGGTAATGGGAATTCCTCAGTATCAAGATCCTCAAAATCGGAGTCTTGATCCTCAGAATCGGAGTCTTGATGGGTGGTGATCTTAACCGCCCAAACAAAATCAATGGCATCACAGGCATAATAGAGCATGTTGAATGCAAAAAACAACAGCGCAGCCGTTGTGAAGGCTTTGATGGGGAAATAAGAACTCGGCATCGCGCTATTATATATATATATTTTTTTCTAAACGCTGACGGGGAGGATTTTCTGGTCCTCAAGGTACCCTTTTAGCGCAATGCTTCCCGCCATGACTGCGGTGAACTTCACGTAATTCATCAGGCTGCTGCTGGGATCAGGAGCGAAATTCTCTTTCACAACCTTTCTTGCGACCCAGCCGATGCCAGCGGCTAATCCCGTGAGAGTTCCGGCATCAATGAAGGTCTTGACAAGCTTGTTGTCGGACATGGTGCGTTCGATATAAGAAAAGAACGAAAGTTTAAAACAAAATTAATTCTTCTTTCTTGGAATTCCAGGCAAAAACTTTGTTTTTGGTGATTCCGCACACAGCGCACTTCACTTTTAGCAGTCGCAGGTTGTTTTTTGTTGCAACAATTTTTGACGTTCCTCGGACGTTCAGCGTCACTCGCCGGTCTTTCACGCAGTAGACTTCCATCTGAGTATATTTTTAAAAAACTTTTCTCCAAACTGTGTGCATTTAATCTTCCTTCCCCGCGGCTTCTTCTCTTCTTCTTCTTACTTCTTGGTCTATTTCTCTTTGTCTTTTTCTTTCTTCTGCGCCCTTATCAGCAAACATTTCGTCGTAAAGCTGCATCACCTTTAAATGAAAGCTTTTTTTTAATATCCTGGAAACAATAGCCGATAACTTGATAATTTTTATTTTGAAATGTTTATCGAAATTTAATCTCATTCGAATAATTGAATTTACTCCCATATAAAAAACAAGTGTTAAGTTACCATTTGTTAGTAAAGATAGCAAACATCTCGTGGGAAAGAGTGGTGACGATTCGTCCGCTCTAATTGAACTTACTCCCTTGAGTAAAGAGTGTCAAATTACACTTTGTAACTAAAAAATAAAAATATCTCGTTATATTTGCATGCAACAAGAACAAAACAATCGTTACCCGCACTTACTATTGTAAACGTTAGAACTGTTTCAAAGTTAGAACATGTCCTAAGAACTAGAAGCGACGATTTGTGACCTCTGATTGAATTTACTCCTTGTGAAAAACAAAAGTATCAAGTTACCTTTCTAGCTAAAAATGAAAATGTCTCGTTGCATTTGTATACTACTAACTCACAAACTGCTTCAAACCTCAGGGCTCATCTCGTTCGTTTAACTAAAATCCTCAGCCTAACCCACAGAAAATGTCGAAGTAAACCCAATATATGAATACTTCCTCCTCTTTTACAGAAGAATAAATATGGCCGTTCTGAACTCTATCGGGATCAAATCTTCTCACATACCATTTACCTTTACAACAAGAAATTTGATTGCCTGTTTATAGTAGATCCAATCTGATTGGTGTGACATACATACATCTCTCACTCACTCACTCACTCACTCACTCACTCACTCACTCATTCTTAGATTCATCGTTGCTCCCTAACGTAACATTTTTTCAATTTTAGCCTTATCGTTTAAAATTTAATTTCCTTCAATGATTTTGGTATTGTTTGAAAGCTATTAATGTCCTCTTTTATTGGTATGAAGATTGTTGAATTTACTTCTCGTTTGGCTGAGTAAGAGTCAAAATGAACAAAAAATGTTACATTAGGGAACATAGTCGTGGATTCGGCCAACTTTTATCCCATAAATCCAGAATTATGTGCTATCAGCGTTATAGAAACGCGTAAGCAAAGTGTACATATGCCGTGGAACTTCCACAGAAGTTTTAGTTTGGAAGGAAAGGCGAGAAAAAATTCTGTAGCGTTTTGATATACTTTACATGGTCGAGTAAAGGTTTCAAGAAATCAAAAAGTCCGCAAAGGTTGCTCTCTTTACAGAAAATTGTTATTACGGAAGCCTAATTCACTGAATTGTATTGAAACTCGTTGGGATGGTAGCTACATATATTAAAAACGTGCCACGAAAGTTTCAAGGCAATCCATCAAGTGGTTTTTGAAATATAGACATTTTTGTAAAGACTATTCAATAAGGCATAGAATATTAAATTCCAGTTTTTACGTATTCTATCGAATTTCGTGTGCGAAGCCGTAGCGCTGTTCAAATACTACGGTTGATGGTGGAATTTTGGGCTTAATTTAAGCGATCTTTTTATAACAAAAAGAAATCAATTCAAAAAATATATTGATATTTTTCTATGATTTAGGAAATGTTTTCCAAACTGTACATCCGTGCCGTAATGTTACAAAAGGGAACATTAGCGCATTTTTGAAAAAATATATATATGTATATATTTTTGGCGTGATGTGATTTATTTTACATATGTAGACTTCCGTTTCACAAAGTATATACCACAGAAAAAACAGCCCTGTATTGATTTCATTTTAGATCTTTTTTTAATAGCCTGCATAAACCATTTCTTTTAAGTGACAAAAAGAAACACGGTCCGGAAAAAAAAATGCCACTATGACATTTTGCCACTAACTATTTCTCGCGTTCTAGGTTTCTTTGTTATTTAACAGCTAATGCATGCAACAGTAGAGTTCTAAGGCTGCAAAATGAATTTCCATACTTAAATGAAAATTATCAAACCGACGAACGTGATACCTTCCGCTACGTGTTAGGCGTGGTCAATAGAGCATCGAGCAACGTCAAGGTTACGACATTTTCATTTCTAGTTTTGAGTTTCTACGTCAGTTTGTTCCTCCTTTTAATTGTGCACATTTTCTGTTGCGATAGTTACACTGGTCATACAACATAGCTAACTGATAACACATGCACATGCCAGAAAATCCGCGGCTATCATTTCCCGTTAAGTGCTGTAATTTAGGCCTATTTGCGGTACTGTGTGTCGTCCTGGTTCGCATTGCACAGCTCAATCAGTGATTGCTTTCTCACCTTTCATGGAGGAGATCTGTTAATGTGGATTGTCTAAATTGCTTTGTGCACAGAAAATGTTAAGTATCCAAGATGAACATGCACTTAACTAAAATGATCGCAGTGCTTACCTCAAGCATGCACACAAGAACACAGTGCTCTGTCTTAAAACACGAATTTTTCCTTAAAGGCCACGCCCGCTTAGGTCTTTCTCCGTTTGTCGACAGCCCTTACCCCAGAAAGGGCGTACACAGAGCGCATTCTCTTTCAAGTCCAGCGGGCATCGTTCACTACAGTGTTTGACATGATTTGATTTGACCCACACATCAAGTATATGGCACGTGTCTCGTATGCGATGCGTCTTAAAAATGTAGTTCGTCTTCTGAATGTTTTTTGTTATAATAATAAAAATAATAATAAAATCTTTATTTATCCTGATAAATAACCGATCAGCTGAACCTAAGGGAGTAGCTGGTATAAACCGGTGATCAGCAATATAAAATATAGTCATCTAAAAATATATCCACACAAAAATATCAGAAGAATATTAAAAATCAGAAAAGTATGTACCCACTTACGAGCAGTACAATTATATTCCTTGAGATCTACGTCTAAGAAATACTAAAAAAAAAGCCTTATTTTTAAACCTAAAAACAGAGCTGAGTTCCCTTAACTCTTTGGGAAGATCATTCCAGTCCTCCGCAGCAGCATACTTGAACGAAGACTGTCCCATAGCTGAAGACATAGTTCCCTTAAACCTAATGAGGTAGTATCCCTTAAAGATCTTTTGTTATCTCGATTTCTAATTGGAAAACAACTTCCAGTTGTATACCTGTAACTAGGAACTCACGTCGTTTAGGCGTCAGGTAGTAATTGTAACTGTATCGAAAGGAGGACCACTCAGAGAGTAATCAGGCAAGAAAATTTCGAAATCAGCCTTGTGCACCGCATTCAGTCGGTTTTGGAATTGCGCGCATGATCACTCCCTAAATTGTGCTAGTCGATATCCAACTCTCAATTCATACGAGTGACATACGAGTACGTACGAGTAACATAGGGATACATACCAGTACATACGACTACTTATTAGTACATACGAGTGACATACGAATACATACCAGTACGTGCGAGAACTTAGGAGTACATACGAGTGACTTACGAGTACATACGAGTAACATATGGATACATACTAGTAACATACGGATACATACAGACGCACACGGTAACATACAGGTTACATACGAATACATAGGAGTAACATACGATGGCAGGAGGGTAATAAACATGAAATGTATATACACTGACTAGTACATACCAGTACATATGAGTGACATACGAATACATACGAGTAACATAGGGATACATACCAGTACATACGATTACTTACGAGTACATACGAATACATACGAGTAACATACGAGTACATACGAGTAACATACGGATACATACAGACGCTTACGGTAACATACAGGTTACATACGAATACATTGGTTACATACGAATACGCAGGAGCAAAATACGATGGCAGGAGGGTAATAAGCACCAAATGTACTATTTTTCTTGTTACATTACATTTTTACATGTGCGCGGGTCATGTTTTGCAGACACACGCGAGCGTGTGCAAGTGCCACACATGCGCGGGTACCGCAAACATGCGCGTGTGCCACATTTGCCACATGTGCCACATTGAATTGAACCCCTCTCCCTTTCCTCAAGTAAGGAGTAAAACGGTCTAACTTTTTTTTCAAATTTGTAAATTTTGATTATTCTCTTAACATAAGTACATTTAAAGTCCATATATATGTCCGTATGTATACGTAAGTTACTCGTAAGTAATCGTATGTTGTATGAACTCGTATGGTACTCGAATGTACTCATATGTATTCGCATGTCACTTGCATGTACTCGTATGTATCCTTATGTTATTCGTATGTATTCGTGTAGTGTTTTAGTCACGATCGGGCAAAACCGCTGCACATGCAGCTGATCGCGAAACTTTCGACAGACTATGGTAGCCTATCAAGTGCTGATTTTTATATCCGTTATTGAATGAAACATAAATAAACTTATGCAGATCGTAGGAGTTTTAATAAGTCATGACATTTAATAAACGTGAACGCAGTATAAGTTTTTGACAGCAACAGTCAACCTTTCAGGAGATGAAAAACCTCACTGGACAACTCCGTCTCAATAATTGTTAATAAAGGTTCAAATGCAAAGCAAAATACTATGGGGAACTTAGTAACAGAAAACGGAACGTCAAATCATTTTGTCAACTTACGAACCTTACGAAACACGTGTCCTTTACCAAAGGTCTTACAGCAATCTTCTCTGACAAATAAAAACTTACACGTTCGTGCTCCGATAAAAGGAGGAGCTTAAATCTAAACTACAAAAATACAAGACTGCAGAACACTTCACGAAAGCTACAAAAAGTTTTAGGTGTTATTTTGTTGACTTAAGTTAAAGGCATCAAAATAACAAAAAAGAACAACAACAACAACAACAACCGAAACCATCGGTCGTTGCTTTACTTGAAATTCATTATCAGTAGCTATTCCTTTTAAGACGAAATGCGCTCAAGTTTGCTTTGAACTGGAGTGAAAAATCGACCTATGTCAGTAAAACTATGGATAACCTCAATACAGATTAAATTTTCTCTCGCAGGGTCAGCTTTAGAGCCAAAATCGTGGTAATTTCTTCCTGAAATGTTACCATGTTATGAGGTATTTTGGTAATAGTATTTTGGCTGTTATTGCTCCAATGCTCAGCGGAAACGGACGTAATATCCGACTAGTTTAAAAAAAAAATGAAGCTAACGAAAATAGAGGCCTTCAGCGTAAAATTCAGTAAAAATAAGCGTTAAATGATACGAAAGCTATAAATAGCTAATTTGCATTGGAAGATTTAAGCCGGCTTAAATCTGCATTCGCCAAAATAACAAGTTTCAGCATTTAATACATTCCTCCTAAACAGAAAGATAAAAGAAAGAAGAAAACTGCAACTAAATAGAGCAGATTTACAAGTTAGAAAACACATCAGCTAGGTTACAAAAGGGAACTTGAGAAAGGTTACAAAAAGGAACACTTTTCTGGTCCCTTTTGTAACATGTTCCCTAATGTAACACTGAACATGTTACGAAAGGGAACAAATTCCCTTATGTAACCTTTTGGATGTTACATTAGGGAACAAAGTTACAAAAGGGAACAGAAAAACGTTCCCTTTTGTAACATGAATCTAATCACTCACTCACTCACTCACTCACTCACTCACTCACTCAACCATTGACCCGTCCATAACATACCCGACGCGCCGGCTAAGAGGTATTTTTTTTTACAAAAAAATAACTCAAAAATCGTGCGCGCTCACCAACCATGAAGTAATCTATATATACCAAAGGAGCTATCAACTCTTCAACTTGATAAAAAGCATCTTCAGAAGCGTCATCGTATTTTTAGACGTGATCGTGAAACAAGTAGAATCCCAGCACGAACTCAAGAACGTCTGAGCAACAAGAGCAGAAAGGTTAGAGAATTTGTTTACGAATGTATCTGTTCGAGTACACCTAAGTAAAACGTTCTGAGAAACTGCGTAAAGTATAATGAAGTTAAAATCTCGAACTAAACGATATTCTCTCATTATTTTCTTGTAACAGAGTTATGTGTCTTTGCAAGAATGAAACCCATGTAGCGAATTATTGCACATTTATGCTGAAAGAAACTAATGTATGTTGACCCTAGCAAAACAATTCTTGGCTTGCACTGTCACGCAATCCTGATGCAATAAAAAAATTTATTCGAAAACCATTTAGTGGATAAAGTCAAGAAATTGTGATGTTAATAGGAGATTAATAAAGCTGACACTTATCTAATTTTAAGTCTTTGTGTTTCCCCAAACCTCACGTATTCGTCGAAATATTTTGCACAAATTTACAGAGCCCAGTATGGAGCCGCCCTGATGGTGTACCTCCGCGGTACACCAACATTGCGGCCGGAAAATGGTGTAAACATCTGGAACTTACTTTGGCTATCTAGGTGACTGATTATCTGTATTGAGCAAACAAGCATTTACATAAGCACTTTTCCTAATACTTTAACTTCTGAATGGGCTAAAAATCAAGAGATAAGTATATGTTTTTCGACAAACGCGTTCGTAGCTCAATGTCACGCACCGCCATAACTCTGAAATTCAAAATGTCTCGCTTGCTTGGGAAACGCAAAGAAAAAAAAGAAAATTAACAACAACAACGACAAAGGCTAAGAAAAATAGACTGAAACATTTATAGCCTGATATAAAGACCTTGACCCATTTCACGCCCTAAAGACCTGCAAACTAGTAATAAGCTATTAATCGATTCCAAGAAATGCAATCAAAGGCAGAATAGCTTGAGCACATTCGATTGAATTTCGTACGACTTCAAATGCAGAACATTTAGCTCAACTGCAGTATAGCTGGTGCTTCTCAGTATAACGACTGCCTGGGTACACGCGGCAAGCGTCTAGTTTCAAAAGAAAAAAAAAGGAATATATCTTCAAACAGACGCTTAGTACAGGTAATCATACGGTTTCGAGTTCAATTTGGAATTAATTTGCACGAGTGAGCTTTTTGAAAAACTCACAAGTGCAAATTAATTCCAAATTGAACGAGAGAAACCGTATGATTACTTATTAATAATATAAACGTGAAAAAACTCGCGTGGAGGAAGTGACGGAAGATATTTCTTAAAGGCATTTTTTTCTCATTTGAGAAAACGTTTTTCAAAGTTTCCGCACAAAATATTCGTCATCATTTTACGTGATATCATTTGCTTAGAAATTTCCTATTGTCTTTCAGCCAATCACAATCCAGAATTACGATGTGTAATTTGCACTGGTGTTACACAGTTTGCACTAGTGTTACACTTGAACTGCATTGCTCTCAGCCAATCAGAACCGAGTAATTTTTTCATGTATATTATTAGTGTGTTAATCAATGGTACACCTGCAAAACGCTGCCAGTTTCATGCACTGCGCATATGGCCTGCGCAACGAACGTGTTTACAAATGCGGGTGAAAGTTTTTTCTGGAGCAGCACATTATTCAAGGGAATCAACACCACATGAAGTGAAACTACCACTAACTATAAAGTCACAATCCATACACAATTGAATATGACACAATTCATAGAGAGAGGATATACAACTTTCGCAATATTAAAAATATGATTAATATCCACAATAGATGAAACTTAAGTTGGAATATTTTGATGTTCATTCACATTATTGTCAACTACATAATTACTAGGCTGACCGCCAACAGTGCCGCTATATAAATGGGAACTTTACAAACAAATAATTTTAATTAGTGCTTATTAACAAGCACAAGATGAAAAACTACACCAACTTACATCGATGATAACGTATAGCAAAGAATTTGAATAGAGAACATTTTACAAACAGTTGCAGTCCTTAGGGTTGTTTTAAACCGCTATTGTCTACGTAAACCAATGTTGTTTACGTCATTAAATTACTGGATTAAACAACAAAAATACTGAAAACGACCGCTCTAAAGATTACTGTAAAACGCTATTTCCAAACCGAGGCATGTTCCGTAGTAAGTCGATAATAGCGTGTCAAATGTGTCGCATCTTCCAGCTGTAAATTACTGGGTTAAATGATGAGTTAAGATATACAAGAGTCCACGAGAAAAGGGAAAATCTCTTCAAAGAGATACTGGGACCATTTATGTCAAAGGCGGCCAAACTGACAAAGTAAGGTAAGTAACAAATCAAAAACACGAGATACGTAGAGCAAACCGACCGCAGATTTAATAAGGCCAGCAAAATTTGCTACTTCACCACTCTCTGCTACGTCTTGTACTTGCTGGGCCTGAATCTGATTCTTGTGAAGTCGTACGTCGAAATAAATTCTGATGTAAGCCACTGTTGTAAGAAGAAGATACAAACCTCCGACAGAAAGCTCAATAGGTAACAAAATACTGCGTGAGACCCAGAATACCAAGCAAGGAAAAAGTACACTAAGCAGCTAGATTGAGATCACCACAGCAACAACACGCTTGTGATTCACAAGTTCCTGATATCTCAAATGAAGATGAATTGCCAAGAACCTCTCAACACTTATGGGCACAACACTCAAAAAAGAGGAAAAGGAAAACATACCTACTGTTATCGCAAAAGCCAAATGGATGTTCCAGCCAGGGTCTTTTTCTTGTAACCATTTTACCAGAAGTGAGGTGTAAAGAGGCTGTCCCAACAAACCAATACCAACATCTGAAACAGCAAGACTCACCAGCAATGTTTTTAAAGTCTTTGGCAACGACGAAGTTTTTCTTATCGCGTGGATTGTTACAATGTTTAACATGATGGCGGTAGAGGACAGAAAATTGTTGAAGACACAATTAGCGATATAAGTCGAACGGAGGTCTGCAAATTCGAAGACTTTGGGAGAGCGCTGCAGCAGAAATTCACAAAATGATTCCAGGGCATCGACTCATGTGTTTAACTTCAGTGAGAGTATGACATACAACAACGTTTACAAAATTTGCAGAGCTTGCTTCCTTCTCGCCATAAACCAATTGGATCGCCGTTAAGCTAACATGATCCTTAGTAAGCGAAGTCAATTCAGTACTCTATAACTCGCGACTTCAGATATCGTAATTGTCACAGTTAGCATTGCTGTTAAAACTGGCAAGGAATGAATCGTAACGAAAAATTCTTCAGGGCACTAATCGTTTGACTTACGAGATGATCTACACCAAGCTAAGATAGTTTTGGTTTCCCACGCCAGCTACCAACTGGATCACGTAAGCGCAAATGATTTCTGTCTTTGCTAATACAACTACCAATCCTCAGTGAACGACAGCAGAAAAGTGTTCCACACGTCACTCTGTCACGGTCAGATGTTTTGTCTGCAAAAGAAATATACTTCAAGCGACTGGTTTATAAAGTTTGCGGTCAAATTAAAATAAAATTGCTAAATTATATCCGTGGGTCTTGACGTTTGTAAGTAATATATCAAACACGAAAGAGCGTGTATGACCACATTTCCAAACAGCAAGAAGAGAGTTGAAAATACGACGCCCAGCGGAGTATTTTTGGCGAACTTTGAGGTGAAATAAAATCGTAAAAATTTGTGCTAATTAAGATCAAATATCCAAACACCGTTACGGTCATGACTGTTCCTTTGTTTAAATTCGATGAATTATTAAGAATGGCTGACTGTTAGGATCGAGAAACGCCGGTCAACGTCCCATTTGGCAAATCGCTCATATTTTGCCCAAAGATACCCTTAGGTGACCTAATTCTAAAAATCATATTTAAAGGTTCCAGCGAATTTTTATTTTTCAGAAATTCGCGAAAATTTGAAAGCGCGGTCAAAGTGCGGTTTTTCGTGTAATAAAATGACCGAAATAAGGTGCGAGGACGAAGCGCTGCTTCAGTCTTAAAATAAACTCAATTGACTTCAAACTTCACACAAATGTGGAACAACCACTCTAATTTATTCCTCGCTTTAAACTAATCTCAGATATGTTGATATAGTGGTTTTCCGAACCATTTTAAAAACAGCTATGAAGCGTGTGAAAAATAACGGCAAAATATAGGTCATGTTTAACAGCATAAAAATGCATCTGGTACCTCACTTTCCGATTATTTTACTTTACAGCCTTAAAATATCATTATTAAAGATATACCATGCCAAGTTTCATGCTCGAACTCGCAGTATTTCCCTTTGTGAAAAACGAAAATCTATGTCAATGTGTTGGGCGCAAATAACACAATAATTATGCACGAACCACGCTTCCTCGGTCAAACCCGTTGATAATGGCACTGATGTTAAGGTCGCAGTCACTCCTCTCGGTTAAGCATGGCAAATTGACTGACTTGACTCGTGGCTCCCGGCCACGCCCATCTAGTAGTATGTCACCCCAGTATGTGTCGAAAGAAAACACGAGATTCTCTCAAATACGATTAACATTACAACCAGACCGACTGCGTGTTGGACAACGCTAAATTACAATGTGCAACAGGCTTTTCCGGTTTAACTGTTTTTCCACCTGTCCACGGTCAATACAATATGCGCGCCAACGGTTAATTGACTCAGCGGAGCTACACTCAAAATTATTTAGCTTAGTGACCCCTGTGATACTTCGAGAATCATCTAGTGTTTCAGTGTTGGCGTTAAGAGCTGGAGACCACTTAATCTTCCACGGCATACAGATATCCGAAATTTCCGGGAATACCCTCTCCCCCCTCCCCGACTGTAGCTACAACTAAGAGCCATTCAAAAACAAGAAATAATTGTTCCTCAATAGGACACCTTTAACAAGCGCATTTCAATCTACTGTCACTACTTTAAACTTGTAGTCGGTTTATGTAAATTGCGAAACGTTGAACATTCGCGCAAGAACAGTGAAAGCGTGACTGGACTTCTCGTACGGTTGTGTGACAACTTTTACTGAGTCTCGAATATCCGCCACGCAGCATGGTTGCCGATATAATTAATACAGATTCATGAGGCCCCTGATTCGTACAGCAGAAAGCTTGGGCTCTTTAAGGCAATGCGGAGTGGTATCGAGGGGAATCGACGGCTTTTAGGTATGTTTTCTGTAACATTTTCGGGTTAAATTAGTCGTATTAATATTCTGTTTATTTGTTTCGGGTCCGACCGTTTCACATCTTGTTTCCAATTTATATAGGCGAAATTTATTTGGAACTTGCCACTACACTTTTAAACTTACACTTTTGCTGACCTCGGTTTGATTTTGTTGTTGTACCGGTAATACATTGCCGGATTAACCCCTCGACTTCTTGAACTTGAACGGAGATTGGCTGTTTACCAAATTAGAATAAGGGCGCGATTTTGATTTGCTTCCAGATATTTCAACTCGATTAATTTACAGTCCTTTAACGTCCTTGATGCTAAAAAGCATTCCAAGTTGAGCCATTATTGTGTCTTAACGAACTTAAAGCGTTTTGGTGAATCGAAAACATTAAGGTTCCAGGAAATCTCTTGCGTTTGTTATGACAACCATTCACGTGTTGTTGACATTAAGGAAATACACGCGATGACAAACTAGACATGACGGCGGACACGAAATTAAACAAAGTTAACGCGCAATGGTTCGAAAACGTCTGAAAACAGTTTTTATGCAGTGGACATTATGTTTCTACTGATAGCAGTGAATTGACGGGATTCTAATTAATTATAACCTTTTACTTTCGCCATTGAAATTGATTTGTCTCTGGTTCGTGCATAATTATTGTGTTATTTGCGCCCAACACATTGACATAGATTTTCGTTTTTCACAAAGGGAAATACTGCGAGTTCGAGCATGAAACTTGGCATGGTATATCTTTAATAATGATATTTTAAGGCTGTAAAGTAAAATAATCGGAAAGTGAGGTACCAGATGCATTTTTATGCTGTTAAACATGACCTATATTTTGCCGTTATTTTTCACACGCTTCATAGCTGTTTTTAAAATGGTTCGGAAAACCACTATATCAACATATCTGAGATTAGTTTAAAGCGAGGAATAAATTAGAGTGGTTGTTCCACATTTGTGTGAAGTTTGAAGTCAATTGAGTTTATTTTAAGACTGAAGCAGCGCTTCGTCCTCGCACCTTATTTCGGTCATTTTATTACACGAAAAACCGCACTTTGACCGCGCTTTCAAATTTTCGCGAATTTCTGAAAAATAAAAATTCGCTGGAACCTTTAAATATGATTTTTAGAATTAGGTCACCTAAGGGTATCTTTGGGCAAAATATGAGCGATTTGTCAAATTGGACGTTGACCGGCGTTTCTCGATCCTACCAGTCAGCCATTCTTAATGAGTTTGAGAATAGCTATTCAACCAGCGATGGACCACCATCCCATCCAGGGGGAGTATCAATACTCCTGGTCACTTTACGCTACAGAAACAGGGATAACTCCGGCCTTCACGTTTTTGCTTTTATAAAAGCGAGAGGTAACTGGCGTGAGTGTCAGCTCAATTAATCAAGCATTGTGTTTGTGAAAACTTAAAAGGCTGTCAATAACTTGGTGGACGTTTTACCTGCGGTAAATGAAAAATGTTACTGAATGACGAACTTTAACTATATTATAACTGCACTGATCGAAAATAAATTAGCACGTGCATAGTTATTAGTTCATCTAAGACTGCCAAAAGGAACCACTGTCAACAGTGAACCAAATGAAAACGGTTGCTTAACCTGAAGCCACTTAGAAAATTAATCCATTGAACACCTGCAAACTGCTGCCAGTTTCATCTGCTGTTAATCTCAAGTTTCTGTTATGCAAATGAAAGAGACAACAATACGGCCAGTAGAACTGCTATTTCTTGAAACAACGTAGCAACGTATCCATCAATATTCTGATCTGTGATCAAATTTATTCAAGGCTATTGCGATTAATCCTTGCTTAAAGCATAAAACTACCATAGAACGCAACTGTGTCAGAAGTTACTAAGCTATATCAATACCTTATACTCTTATACTCCTCAGTATGTAATGCTCTCCGCAAAAGCGACTGTTGCATATGAAGTAATCAGTTATTTATTCCACTGTCGGCTCCACAAGTAGGAGCGAACAAGGTAACAAGATCAAATAAATTCATGGATAAATAAAGTCTTTTCTAAAACACCGAAACAAGACACAGCGGAATACGTGCTGAACAACTATCTTAATAGTGTTAAAACACTTTGAGTCAGTTTAACACGATCTCGTTTGTCTTCAGGCAGCTAAGTTAGACTGCTCGTAGTTAATGTTATTCACAAAAGGCATTTATCAACAATAACAGCAACCTGATAAATGCGGAGAAAAGATGGCATAACACTGCCGACCCTAAGATAAATGTGATGCGCGATTTCTGAGCCAAGGCATGTTCCGCAGTATGTTCATGATAGCGTGTCGAATGTGTCTCATCTTCCAGCAGTAAATCACTGGGTTTAAAGATGAGTTAAGGTGAATGAGAGTCAACGAGAAAAGAGAAAATCTCTTCAAAGCGATATTCGGTCCGTTGCTTTCAATGACGACCACACTGATAAAGTAAGGCAAATAACAGACCACAAACGTCACGTATACGTAGAATACACTGAGTGCCGACTTGATGAGACAAGCGAAATGCGCCATGTCGTCAGTCTGTGCTTCTTGTTGTACTTGCAGGACCTGAATCTGATTCTTGTGGCGTTGTACGGTTAAGTAAATTTTGACGTTAACCATTGCTGTAAGAACGAGGGAAACAACTCCGAGGAGAAACTCCACAAGATAGTAAATATCGTATCCAGCCCAGAAAATCATCAAAGGAAAAAACACACTAAGCAGCCATATTGAAATCACCGCAGCAACAACACGCTTGTGAGTCATAAGTTCCTGATATCTGAGATGAAGATGAATTGCCAAGAATCTGTCTAAACTTAAAGCCACAACACCTAAGAACGAAGCTAGAGAAAACACACTAATAACAACGGTAAACATCGCATATGCCTTACAGCCGAGGTTGTTTTGTTGTAGCCACATGACTAGAAGTGAGATGTAAAATGGTTGACTCAATAAACCAACACAAACATCAGAAACAGCAAGACTCAGCAGCAATGTTTTTGAAGTCTTTGCCAACGACGAAGTTTTTCTTATCGCGTGGATTGTTACAATGTTCAACATAATGGCAGTGTAGGACAGAAAACTGTTAAAGACACAATTAGCGATAAAAGTCGAACGAAGGTCTTTAACTTCGGAGACTTTGGGGTAATCACGTAGCAGTAATTCACAGGATATTTTCTCCATAATCGTCTGAAGTCTCCCTAGTGTCCAAGCGGTTGTCTAAAAATTTCTTTTTCTCGACGCATCAGATCAACTGGATCACTTGTAAGTTCTTTACATGATACTGATTGTGACGGCAGTAAAGTATTTCCAGATCTAGGTCTTCTCAGTGTCGTCTTTTACGAAAACATAGCACGATTAATTAAATGATAAATGACGTTTGCTGTCAAATTTAGATAAAACTGCTAATTTGTACACGTGGGTGTTTAAAAACTTTCTAATAACTGATCACAATCAAACCAACAGGGATAGGTTAACGGTCTCCGTGTGAAGTTTATTAAACAAGCCACATATTAGTGAAAACCTAAAAAAAAATTCGTGAATTTCTAACCTTTTAAACTTAATAAATGAGATATTGCTCAGAATATTATCGAGTCAAGATCCTTAGCTATATTCTCAGAGAGTTGATTGACAAAAATTTAGTACCTTCATAAGAGAATGTAATATTCATTATAATATTTTTTAATATTCGTTAATATTTTCAAAAAAAAAGTAAAGAAAACAAAACAAAACGTTGTCTTTAAAAAGCCTTTACTATGTTAATTGATGATGCACCTGCAAAATAGTGCCACTCGTATATGCTGAACATGTATTTCGCGCGGCAAAAACTCTATCTCCAAAAGAGATGTAAAGCATTGTTTAAGGTCATTCCCCCGAAAAAGAACGCACAATAGATTTTCGTTCAAATTTTGCCTGTTGGCTGCTTATATCAAGAGAACTTAATTTTGAAATAAAAAAAGGGGGTCCCCATATTCGTTTAGGAGCAGGAACACCCTCGATCAATCCCATAATTCCTTAAATTATCTGCTTTTAGAAACGTTTACATTTAAACCACTCACTTTACGCTTTGTGAGAGCAGAAAAATAGGGAGAAAGTTAAGGGAGAAATACAACAATGGATGTACTACATCAATGTTAACGAGCAATTTGATGTACGTTTCCTGATAAAGGCACCTATATTTAGTCGACAGGAATTCAATATGTTCCAATCACGCAGTGTTCTTGAGGGCACATTCCATCGTTTACGAGTAATTGCTATGCTCTCATTTTCAGTGATAATTTGTTACTCTGCAACAGAAATCTGCCCATATTCACTGTATAGAAAGAAGGTGATCGCTCCATTCAAACTAAGTAAAACAAATCGTTAGATCCCCGTACTCGTTTCCGAGAAAAAACGATCGTTTGTCTCTCGCAACCCAAGCTGTTTAGAAAAAGCCACCATTTTGTACTTGCAGGCGCTTGCGAGCGCGCGCTAATGACGCGAAAATCGTGCGCAGTAGGGATTCGCAATGCAATTCTGCGGAATAACCTGAAGGTGGCTGAACACAGTTTTTGATACCTATGTTTCATTCACCTTTTTCTCTAAAACCCTTGATCCCTTAGTCGCCAAAAATGGCAGCAAGCAAGTTAACAACACAAACTTTGGTTTTTTGATGGTTAAGCTGACGTATGTGCCGTTGCCATGGCAACATGAATGAAAATAAACAGGCCTTTAAAATCGGTTTTGTTTATTTTTAGAAAATCTAGTCATTAGATTTTCTTTATAATTTGCATGCACCAAGCTTGTAACGATTCTCACAAGATAAGACCATTTTGCTAATAATTTAACAGAGAGATCTTTAATTATCCCTTGTTGAAGGTTTACTGGAATATCTAGAGCTTCCTTTGTTAAAGTTCAATTATTTTCAATACTCCAGTTACTTATTTCCTAAAGTATTTTCGTGCCAAATTTCGTGAAATTCTAATAAGTGGTTCTCGAGAAATAGGCGTATTTCCGAGAGTGCAAATTTTCATTCAATCGCAATTTTTTGACTTACTACGCATGCGCTGCATTTAACTGGGTTCTTTCGGTAACAAAGAAAAAGCTGAGAATTGCTGAGGTCTTTGCATCTTTACCTTTTCTAACATATATTTATGATAAATGGCTAAAACCATCAATACACTGCGTTCAATTATAGAGAAAAATAGCACAGATAGTGCGGGTGTTGAGTAAATAAAATGATCGTTCTATTGACGGCATGTTTGTTTTTTGCACTCCTTGTGCGCACGCTGAATTGCATCAGCAAAAGCGCGCGCGAAAACTGTGTTCGGCTACCTTGAGGTGATTCCTCACATTTGCATTGCGCATCCTTACTGCGCATAATTTGTGGCGTCATTCGCGCGCGCTCGTGCACGCGCACATTGAAAACATAGCGGATTTGCCTTGATATTGAGTTCAATAGTTAGTTGAAAAATGGCTATAGCTCACTAACGAGCTCGGGCACCCCAAATTTTTTTCCAGTCATTTTAATCAACTAATCATTAGCTTTGCGTGAGAAAAGACCGATCTGATTTCTATTGTTGAAAATTGAATAAATAAGGAAAATAGCAACTGCATTGTAGTCTTTTCTATTTTGCAGTTCCATAGCAGTGGCAAGCAATTTGGTTTCAATATTTTAACAAGGATTTAGCTGTCTGTCAAAATCAAACTTAAAAAGTTTATTTGTGTCCTACACACGTATTGACTGTAGTTTGAGGCGTGTTTTCATGAGTCTGGACTCACAAAGAGTTTACAATAACTTGGAATGCGTTCTAGTAATAAGCATTAAATAACGCTAAAATGGGACATTTTTAATGCCTCACTGCTCTTTAAAGAGCATGGGCACCCCCGTTTTTTATTTTATAATTAAAGTTATCATATGATAAATATTCAGTGGACAAAGTTTGAACAAAAATCTATTGACAGTTTTATTTCAGGGGAATTACCTTAAGCGAATGAGTACTATATGAAGAGAACAGTCGTAAGGAATAACCGATTAAGGACGGTGCCTACTTTTGTTAATGCGCAGACGTTCTGCAAGGCATGGCAAGGCATGGCTTCAGATATCTTGAGGTAGATCTTTAGCAGTAATGCACAAGATCATTTCTTCAGAATATCGATCGAGGTTTCTTTTATAGAGCTTCTTTCGAAACTCGCTCTTTCGAAGTTTGTTTTTATGAAACACATTTCAAATTTTGGGGAGAAATGAGAATGATAAGTGGCGTTAGCTGTCAAATTGAGATGAAACTGCTATTGTATATATGTCCGCTTTGAATTACTGATCCATTAAAACCAAGAAGGAAAATGTCAATGGTCTCTCTCTATGTGTGCACACTGTCTATTAAATAAGTTTTATCTTTTGCGAAAACCTAAAGCACTCTCTTCGATTTCGAGCATTTTGGACGTGGTAAATGACCGACAAACAGCCGAAACACAATCGAAAAAAAGATCCTTAGCTACATAACCAGGACGTTGGTCGAAAACAAGTTAGCACCTGCATTCAAGAAATTTCATGACTAAATTCGTTTTATATTTTCAAAAGAAAAAAGAAAAGAAAAACAAAACCATGTCTTCAGAAAGTCGCTTAGTATGTTGATCGATGACACAGCTGTAAACTGCTGACAGTTTCATGCAATGCGCATGCGGCGTGCACAACAATTGTGTTTCCTGCAGGAGCACGTTGTTCAAGAGAATCAATACCACATCAAAAAGTGAAGTGAAACTTCCACTAACTATAAAGCCACAATTCAGACACAATTATATACAACACAAAGCATAGCCCGGGGAAGAACAACTTTTCGAGTAATTAAAATACGATCAACATCCAAAGCAACTCTAATATCAAGTTAGAATAGACTATTCCGATGTTTATTCACATTGTTACCAACTGCATAATTACAAGGTTAGGAGTGCCGCTATCTATAGCAAAAATTTCACAAACATCTCATAAGACAAACTATGAAAAACTACAACAAATTACAAAAATCCTCTCTAACCATAAACCAAACAATCAAAAGGGAGAACATGTTACAGCAGTTCTTTGGATGGTTTTTCACAGCTGTTGATGGTTAAAGCAGTAAATTACAGGATTCGACAATAACAACACTGCAAGTGACTGGTCTTAAGATTACTGTGTTCCGCGATTTCTTAACCATGACATGTTCCGCAGTATGTCCATGATAGCGTGCGGAATGTGTCTCATCTTCCAGCAGTAAATCACCGGGTTCAAAGTAGAATTAAGATATACGAGAGTCCGCGAGAAAAGGTCAAATCTTTTTAAAGAGATAGTGGGGCCGTTGATTGCAAAGACGACCAAACTGATAAAGAAAGGCAAGTAACAAATCAAAAACACCAGATATACGTAGAATATACCGACTGCAGATTTAATAAGGCCGGCAAAATTTGCCATTTCGCCATTTTCCGCTCCTTCTTGTACTTGCTGGGCCTGAATCTGATTCTTGTGACTTTTTACGGCTACATAAATTCTGATGTACACCACTGTCGTAACGAGAAGACCAATAACTCCTACAAATAACAAAACAAGTATAAAAATATCCAGCGGAATCCAGAAAATTGTCAAAGGAAGAAGCAAACTCAGCGCCCATTTTGAGATCACCACAGCAACAACACGCTTGTGAGTCACAAGTTCCTGATATCTGAGATGAAGATGAATTGCCAAGAACCTGTCAACACTTATGGCCACAACACCCAAGAAGGAGGCTAAGAAAAACACACATGCAATGACATCAAAAATCAGATAGGTATTACAACCGAGGTTGTTTTGTTGTAACCATTTCACCAGAAGTGAGGTGTAAAAAGGCTGACCTAACAAACCAACACCAACATCAGAAACAGCAAGACTCAGGAACAATGTTTTTAAAGAATTGGGCAACGAGGAAGTTTTTCTTATCGCGTGGATTGTCACAATGTTCAGCATGATACAGGTATAGGACAGAAAACTGTTGAAGACACAATTGGCGATGTAAGTCGAACGAAGGTCTGCAAATTCGACGACTTTGGGGTTGAACTCCAGCAGAAATTCACAAATTGCTTTCTTCATCATATCCACAGACGTCTCTTCAAGGTGACCGAGAAGTTGACATAAAAGATGTTTCACGAAGCTAAGAGAGTCTCCTTCCTCAACACCACAAACCAATTGCTTCACTTTGGCTGAAAAGATTCCTGTTCTTAATCAAGTAAAGCGCCTTAGAAAACGAAGTCAATTAAGTGTCCCAAAACCCGCCACTTCAGACATTTTGTTATCATAAAATGCAGTTAATACTCGTTCTTCTTAATTAAGTCAAAACACTAAGTAAACGAAGTACTTCCAGAAAAAGTCATTTCAGATGTTTTGTTGTCATAAAATACGGTTAAAACTGACAGTATGTTAATTGCGATGAAGAATTAATACGTGGTTCTTGAACTTTCTAAAAACTTATCAGAATAAAACCAAGACATAAACGTCACTGGCCTGACGGGCGGGTTTATTAAAAAAGCCGTGTGTTTTCCAAAAAACATAACAAAAACTGGCCCGAAATTGCACATTTTAGACGTGGTAAATTAGACATCGCAAGGGATTTCATCCCACGAAGACCCTTAGTAACATGCTTGATCGCAAATAAGTAGAGTTGGCACGTGGATATGAAAATTTCCCATACTTAATTAATATTGCCATGAAGGTAAAACAACACGGAATTGTCGTTAAAAAGTCGTAATTCACAAGATCATTTCTTCATGACATCGATCGAAGTTTCTTTTATAGAACTTCTTTCGAAACTCGCTGTTTCAAAGTTTGTTTTTATGAAAGACATTTCAAATTTTGGGAAGAAATGAGAATGATAAGTGATGTTAGCTGTCGAATTGAGATGAAACTGCTATTGTATTTATGTCCTTTTTGAGTTACTGATCCATTAAAACCAAGAAGGAAAACGTCACTGGTCTCTGTCTGTGTGCATACTGTCTACTAAGCAAGTTATATCTTTGGCTAAAACGTAAAAGACCCTGTTTCGTTTCGGATTGTTTGGACGTAGTGAATGAGACGTCGGTAAGAATACATCCAAAAAAAAGATCGTTGGCTACAATCTAAGGACCTTGAACGAGAACAAGTTAGTACCTACATACAAGAAATTTCATGACTAAATTTGCTTTATATTAACAAACGAAAACAAGGAAACAAAAACAAAACCATGTCTTCATAAAGTCGCTCAGTGTTTTAATCGATGGCAAGTCTCGTGTATTACGCATGTGGCGTGCACAACAAATGCGTTTCCTGAAGGAGCACACTGTTCAAGGGAATCAATACCATATGAAGTGAAACTTCCACTAACTATAAAGTCATGATCCATAAACAGTTAACTATGACGCAAAGCCCAGCCCGAAGAGAAACACTTTTTCCAGTGATTAAAATATTTAATATCCAAAACAAATCTAACTCGGGTCAGAACATTCCGATGTCAGGTTCAGTATTCACATTACCATTAACTACACAGTTACAAGATCAAGAGTGCCGCTACACTTTAGAGGAAAGAACTAATAAAAATCTACAACGAATTACATCGATGTTCTCTAACCATATACCAAAACAATTTAAAAGGGAGAAAATAGTGAGCAGTTCTTTGGATGATTTCATTAAACTGTTGTTCACGTCAAGTGATCTGCAATTTCTTTACACTTTCGGCGGTAAAACGTTAATGATAGCCTACTAAATGATGTCTAATCTAAAAGCAGTTAATTACAGGAATCAACAATAACAACACTGCAAGTGACTGGTCTTAAGATTAGTGTGTTCCGCGATTTCTGGTGGGTTGCCCAGTGCGGATCGACCTCGTGGGAATCGAGTCGAATCGTCAAGTACGTCAGACGAACCGACTGAAGTTTGTTGTCAAGTTTTAAGAACGAGGAAGGTTCATGTGTCATTATTTCACTGGGCTTGACTTCTGGTGGTGCGGATCGACTCCGTGCGAATCGAGTCGAATTTGGTTCGTACCTCAGACGAATCGACTCAGGTTCGTTGTATTGGACATGGATGCACTTTGGCTGAAAAGATTCCTGTTCTTAATCAAGTTAAGCGCCTTAGCAAATGAAGTCAATTAAGTGTCTCAGGACCCGCTACTTCAGACATTTTGTTGTCATAAAATACAGTAAATACTGGTTCTTCTTAATTAAGTCATAACACTAAGTAAACGAAGTATTTCCAGAACAAGTCAATTCAGATGTTCTGTTGACATAAAAAACAATTAAAACTGACAGTAAGTGAATCGTGATGAAGAATTAATACGTGGGTCTTGAACGTTTTAATAACTGACAAGAATAACATCAAGACATAAACGTCACTAGGCTGACAGCCGGGTTTGTTAAACAAGCCATGTGTTTCTAAAAAAACATAAGGAAAACTGGCCCCAAATTGGGCATTGAATTATGAAATGATTTAGATCTCGCCCTCTAAGATGTTTGGTTTTCGAAAACAAATATTTCAGATTTAAAGGATAATTATGGAAAATTATGTTTCACACCAAATTGAGATAAAACTTCTAATTTTAACTATTGGTCTTAAATTACTTATTCGATGAAAACGAAGACAAAAAACGTCAGTGGTCTCTGTCCATATCTGCATCCTGTCCATTAACCAAGCCATCTGTTTGCGAAAACCTAAACAACGTTCTTCTATTTGGGATCTCTTAGTTGTAGCAAATTAAATGAAATATAGCTAAGAATACTACCGAACGAAGACCACTATTGACTTCCTACGGGCTTAGAGTGGTGATCGAGAAAAATGTAGCGGCATCACAGTAGGATTTTCACGTATTCATCATCTTATATTTCGATGAGTAGTATAGGGGGAGTCAAACAAATACCGTTTCGCAGAGGGAGCTTTATTTCACCTTATCGCAGCCCCCACCATCAAGTCCGGCCCTCACAAGCTCTGGCCGGTTGAACCTGGGGGCTGCGAAACGGTGAAATAAAGCTCCCTCTTTGAAACAGTATTTGTTTGACTCCCCCTATACTACTTACAACAAAGGAGAGCCCATATTAGAAACAAGCGAGCTCGCTGTTATACCGCCCGAGCCGGGATGACTCGAGCGCCAAATAAGTGCGGGTGGCTGATGCGGGGCCGGAAAGAAAGCTGCGGAAAGCGTTGTTACGGGGCGTATTGCGGGCAGCACAACTACCAGCTGAAAAAAGGAATGAAAAAGCCAGAGCCTTGCAGAGTTTGCGGAGTCGGTCTTCTGTGTGACTACCGTCTCTGCAAGCCCTGCGGCGGAAACGCGCTAAAACAACGTCTTATCCGCAAGCGAGATAAAGCGAAAAAATTTTTTGAACTTGTTTTGCTCGAGCTGAAAGAAAGAAACACACCAGTTAGAGAAATGTATCTTATGTTATAACGTAAGGCACTATGGCTTCCAACAACCAAGAAAAACTGGAAGAAGAACTCGCAAAAATAGATCCCGAGGTATTGCGTTATTTCGATCAACTTCTTGCAGAAAACGCACCAGCGGTAAGAAAGGTTGTCCAGAACATGCTGGAAGAACCAATTTCTCAAGAAACGCAGGCGCGTCTGCAAAAGCCACTTCTTCCGAAGCCTTACCAGCCAAGAGCCCCTCCACGCCAAAGAAAGTCGAGAAAAGCGCAAGCACTTCTGAGGGAGTACGACCCCTTCCCTGCGCGGAAAACCAGAACGGTGACAGACTACCAGAAGGAGATTCTAGATCTGTTCGATGACGCAGAGAAAGAAGGGGAAGAGAGTACAGGCCGGCGTTACATTCGATGGCGCTTCATCAGAGGTCTGGGGAGAAACCTAACACCAGACTTTATGGCGAAGATACGCGAAAGAGTAAGCACGTCGTTCTATCTGAGGCACGTTTTCGCGTACCAGTTGCGAAACATTGAGGATGGAACGATTATTGTGTACTACTCGAACCCTAAGGGTTCACAGTGGTATGACAAACTGGAAGACGCGGAAAAATGGCTCAGCCGCCAGGAAGAACTGCGTCTCGACAATGAAAAAGTCGACAGGCCCAATACAAAGTGGGTGTTCGAAGCCTTTTTCAACGTTGACCTGAAGGTTGTGCTTGACAGGCAGCCTTTGGTGGGAACAGGGCCTTTGCCTGACTGGCTGCGCAACCTTGCCCATGGCCGGGCGATGGTGGCGTTGGACACGTACAACGACAACCTGTGCCTATTTAGGTGCCTCGCTGTGCACCGAGGGGCGCGAACAGATCGTTGTACAAAAGAAGCCCGAAGACTGGCCCAGAGTTTCTACAAACTCGATGCTATTCCACCAAACTTCAGGAAAACGTCTCTAGATGAGCTGGACAAGGTGGAAGCCCATCTGAACGAGGGCTCGCCCGTCTCATCTTGGCTCGGAATACGTGTCTACGAGCCTGAGCGTCTTCCAGACGGAGAAGTGGTTTGGCACCTCAGAAGAAACCCGAACCCCAAACTCAAAAATATTTTGACGATAGGTGTCTACGAAGGCCACGCTTTCTTGATAAAAGACATCGCGAAGCTGGCGAAAACCTATTTATGCGGCCATTGCGGGCATAGATTCACAAAAACCTGCAATCTGCAACGCCACCATCAAACCTGCAGCGCGGGAAAAACGGTTATCTATTGCCCGGGGACAAAAGTGGAAGCGCCCCTGACGGCCTTCGAGAAAGTGATGTACTCGAAGGGCTCAGCATCCGTTCAAGCGGTGTTGTGGCTGGAGCGAGAAGGGAAGCGCCGGGGAATCCACATCCACCAAGCAATGTGCGGGCATGGGGGTGATAGATGGCTTCCTCGAGAAGGCGGGAAAATGAAGTCTTCTCCTGTCGACGGGTACCACCACGAAACGAGGACGGTATTCCAATACCACGGCTGCCCCTTCCACGGATGCTCAAAATGTTATCCTAACCGACAGGAGGTCATAACAAACGGTAAAACAGCCGAACAACTGTACCAAGCCACTGTGAACCGTACCGCATTTCTGCGAAAGAGCGGCTACAAAGTAATCGAGGCCTGGGCTTGCGAAGTTGGGTTTAGTAAGGGGGAACTCCCGAGGAAGCAAACGAAAACTTACCCGCACGCGATCTTGTACGATTTCGAGGCGTATGGCGACAAAAATTATCGGAAAGAGCCGACAGGCGCGTTAACGATAGAAAGCGCGCACGTGCCGATCTCCGTGAGCGTCGGGGACACTCTTGAAAGAAAGCCCACCCACATCTGCGAAAGAAACCCCGTGGAGCTGGTCCGCAAGTTCCTGAAAGAGCTGGAGAGACGCGAGAAATACATCCAGGACCAGGTGAGAGCGGAGTTTGTGCCAGAAGACATGCACCTGCTGACAAAAGACCAGCAGCAAAAAATTAATGAATGGTGCAACCAGGTCCCTGTCGTGGGCTTCAACTCAGGCTCGTACGACCTGAATCTGATCAAAAACCACTTCGCCAGCACTCTCGCCGAGGTATCAAAAAAAGTCAAAGTGGCCAAGAAGGGGAACAAAACCATGTTCCTGCTCACCTGGGGGGCCTGTTTCCTCGATATCATCAACTATCTGGGCCCGGGCACGAGCTACGCGAAATGGGTGGAAGCCTACGGAAGTGAGTCCGAGAAATCCTGGTTCCCTTACGAATGGTTCGACGCGCCCGAAAAGCTCGATTTCCCTGGGCTCCCAGAATATGAGGCCTGGTATTCGAAGCTGAAGGGCGGATACGTTCTCACGCGGAAGGAGTGGGAGGGGTGCCAGCGGCTGTTCAAAGAAAATGGAATGCGGATCTTCGCAGACTGGCTGCGCTATTACAACAATCTTGATGCGCTCCCGGCCTCGAGGCGCTAGAAAAGATGAAAAGCTTCTACACCGAGAGAGGAATCGACATTCTGAAAGACGCGGTGAGCCTGCCAGGGGTGAGTTTGCATTATTTGCTCCGAGGGGCAATCGAGCGCGGAGCAGACCTTTACATCCCAAGCAAAGAGGCTTACGAAATGCTCAAAGGGGCGGTTGTTGGCGGACCGAGCCTGGTTTTCACAAGGTACCACGAAGCGGGCGTCACAGGGATAAGGTCGCATCAGTTCGATGAACCGCGTCTTTGCAAAAAGATTCTCGGTTTCGACGCCAGCGCTCTCTATCTCTCGACCATGCTCAGAGAAATGCCTTGCGGGAAGGAGAAGGTCGTGCACTATTACGATGACCGCCAAGCGGAAGCGGCCGCAGTTCTGATTCGCCGGTTGAAAGCCGGGGAGTGGTTCGGCTTCGCCGAAGACCACATAGAGATCCCAGAGCGTTTGCGGCCAATGTTCGAGGAAATGTGCCCTTTCTTCTACAACAAGCAGGTTCCCGCCGAAGCTGTGCCGGAACACATGAAAGAGTACTTGGCGAGAACGGGCAGGCAGCACGGAGACGGGAGAAAACTTGTGGGGGCGCTGTCCGCAGAGCGGATGCTGGTGTACGCCCCTCTGCCGCGGTGGTACGTGAACCATGGGGCGGTTTTCACGAAGGTTTCCAGAACAATCGACTACGAACCGGGCAAGATCTTCACCTGGTTTGTGGAGCAGGTGACGGAGCCGCGTCGGACAGGAGACACGCACGGAAGGAAGGCGCTGCTCGCCGAAGTGTTCAAACTGCTCGGAAACAGCGCTTACGCGAAACTGATCGAAGCGCTGGAGCGGCAAACGAACGTGATATACACGAAAGACGAGAAGGTTGTCGACAGAGCGCTACGGAGCGCGTATTTCGAAGACCTCGACGAGATCGGGCAGGCCTACGAGCTGGAAAGCCGTAAGCCCCGGATTACGATCAGATGGCCGTTCCAGATCGGAATCGCTGTCTATCAGCTGGCGAAGCTGCGGATGCTGGAATTCTACTACGACTTTCTCGACAAGTACATTGACAGAAGAGATTTCGAGCTGATCCAGATGGACACGGACAGCAACTACATGGCGATCTCGGGCGAGAGGCTCGAGGACGTCGTCCGGCCAGAGTTGAAGCAAGAATTCGAGGCGGAAAAAAATCAGTGGCTGTCTTGGGATAAGTGTAGCGGCCGCACCCCAGGTCTCTTCAAGCTTGAGTGCGAGTGCAGCCGGATGATCGCGCTCTGCTCGAAGTGTTATTATGTCGACGAAGGAGAGGGCGAGAAAAAAAAGTTCAGCACGAAGGGGATGTCGAAGAAGCAGAACGAGGTGTCATGGCAGCGTTTTAAGGAAGCGCTGGAAGGAAGCAAGGACATGGCCAGCAACAGAGGTTTCAGGATGCGGGACGGGCAGATGGTCACTTACGAACAGCAGAAGCTGGGGCTGAGCGCTCATTACGACAAGCGGTGGGTGCTGCCCGACAGGATACACACCGAACCAATCGAATATCACATCTAGTTCACGTCAGCCGGAGGAAGAGTAGTGTTTGGAGGGACAACCAGCAGCTCTTCACGAACAAAGCCGCGCTTGGGCCCGTCGCGCAGATAGTAGAGAACGGGTTGATCCGGTTTGGAAAAAGATCTTTCAATACTGTAAACTTTCAAAGACCAGATTGGATCCGTGGCCCTTTTCACGCCCCCTTCAAGCTCGCCGGGCTGGTAGAGATAACGAACTTGGACAAGAAGGGGGAGGATTTTTTCGCGTTTTCCGACAGGCCTCGAATAAGGTGTCGACGGCCTCGCATAAACAGATTTTTCTTTGATGGCGAGAGCGGGTTTCTTGCCGATAAGGCTTGTGACCTCGTTGTTCAAAGCCGAGACAACTTCAGGAAGTCTTTTCACCCAGGTGGTGGACCGCTTGCCCTCAGGGAGAAGCATTTCCACGGCGTACTGGTGGCCGAACAAGCGCTCCGCCAGGGTGTGGTTGAAACGTTCAACAATGGCCTGGTCGCGGTGAACGTCAACCCGCCCGCGCCGGATAAAGGTTTTGTGCTTGTCCATCTCTTGTGTGACAGCGCCCATGAATTCGTGCCCGGGGTCAACCTGCAGCATTTCAGGCCATTCCAGAGGCGAGCGCTTGTAAATCTTCTGAAAGGCCAGGGCGACCTCATCAGAATTTTTCGAAGTCAGGGGTTCGGCCTCTTTGTAGCGGCTGGCCACGTCGACAACGGTCAGCGCGTATTTGTAAACTTTGCGGCCGCGGGGGAACTTGTCGTGCGGGAGAAAAAGAAGGTCCGCCTGGTGGACCTTAATTGGTGTGGGAACGTCGAATTTCGGCCGAGGAATTCGTTTCGGCGCGGGGAGGAATATCTGCCAGAGCACTTGCCTGATCAGCCACTTTTTTGCGGCTTCGTCAGGTACCTTGGCGGCCTCGGCCAATTTTTTGATCGCGGCGATTCCTTTCCAGTATCCCCCGGGACCATAGTATATCTTTGCGAGTTTGGCGTCCATATAAGTAAGGTGTAAAAAGGTTTAAAGGAGCCACACCGAGAGCCGAAAGTCTCAGCAATCTGCAGCTGTGTTTTCTTCCATCTTTTCCACGGCTTGTTTGATGAAGCTTTCAATTTCATCCACGTAAGTGGTGTCGCCCATAAATTTTCGAAGAACTCCATTTCTTTGCCTTTGGCAATCTTACCATGGTTTTCCGAAATGTACTCAATTATTTTTGGAGCGCATTCCATAAAAAGTTGATTAAACTTAGGTAATTCCAATAATTTTTGAAACTCCCATATAGTTTCTTTGAAACTATCGAAATTTTCGAAACCCAAAAGTTCATTTGCTTTTGGGTTTGCTTTCAACGTGGAGGCGTAACCAGCCTTCTGCGAAGAGTCCATGGTATACAATGATCTTTTTTTTTTTATTCAACACGAAAAATATTCTGGCCAGAGAGCGCCGAAATTTAAAGGAACCGGAAGGCCGCGTAGCCCAGAGCGAGTGCCCCCGCGCCCACGAACGCGAGTTCACCCTTTTTCTGCTGCTCGCTTGGCTGGTAGAAATCTGAGAACTTGGGTTCCTTGGGAGGTACCATCTGTTCGTCAGGATGCGCCTGGTTGTAGAGTTTGAAGGCATAGTCCGTGTTGGTGAAGTTCTGCTTGGCCTGCTCCTTCGTTCGCGCGTTGGTCGCGATCCAGTCGAGAAGTTGTGTCCGGTCTCGCGTGTATTTGGCGTAAGCCGCTTGATAATCTTCGAGAGCTTTGACGTGGCGCTTTTTTTCTTCAAGCGCGGCTTTGTCGCCACCGCCAAGCGCCCTCGCCAGATAATTGCCACCGATAAAAGCCGTGGCGTTCAACACAGCCCCGCCAATCATGATCGCGATGCTCGCCATTGTATATCTTGTAAATCTATTTTTAATTATTCTCGTATGGCGGCGGCGGGGGTTCGTAAGGAGGAGGTGCAGCGCATTTTTCCGGTAATGGGAATTCCTCAGTATCAAGATCCTCAAAATCGGAGTCTTGATCCTCAGAATCGGAGTCTTGATGGGTGGTGATCTTAACCGCCCAAACAAAATTAATGGCATCACAGGCATAATAGAACATGTTGAATGCAAAAAACAACAGCGCAGCCGTTGTGAAGGCTTTGATGGGGAAATAAGAACTCGGCATCGCGCTATTATATATATATATTTTTTCTAAACGCTGACGGGGAGGATTTTCTGGTCCTCAAGGTACCCTTTTAGCGCAATGCTTCCCGCCATGACTGCGATGAACTTCACGTAATTCATCAGGCTGCTGCTGGGATCAGGAGCGAAATTCTCTTTCACAACCTTTCTTGCGACCCAGCCGATGCCAGCGGCTAATCCCGTGAGAGTTCCGGCATCAATGAAGGTCTTGACAAGCTTGTTGTCGGACATGGTGCGTTCGATATAAGAAAAGAACGAAAGTTTAAAACAAAATTAATTCTTCTTTCTTGGAATTCCAGGCAAAAACTTTGTTTTTGGTGATTCCGCACACAGCGCACTTCACTTTTAGCAGTCGCAGGTTGTTTTTTGTTGCAACAATTTTTGACGTTCCTCGGACGTTCAGCGTCACTCGCCGGTCTTTCACGCAGTAGACTTCCATCTGAGTATATTTTTAAAAAAGTTTTCTCCAAACTGTGTGCATTTAATCTTCCTTCCCCGCGGCTTCTTCTCTTCTTCTTCTTACTTCTTGGTCTATTTCTCTTTGTCTTTTTCTTTCTTCTGCGCCCTTATCAGCAAACATTTCGTCGTAAAGCTGCATCACCTTTAAATGAAAGCTTTTTTTTAATATCCTGGAAACAATAGCCGATAACTTCATAATTTTTATTTTGAAATGTTTATCGAAATTTAATCTCATTCAAATAATTGAATTTACTCCCATATAAAAAACAAGTGTTAAGTTACCATTTGTAACTAAAGATAGCAAACATCTCGTGGGAAAGAGTGGTGACGATTCGTCCGCTCTAATTGAACTTACTCCCTTGAGTAAAGAGTGTCAAATTACACTTTGTAACTAAAAAATAAAAATATCTCGTTATATTTGCATGCAACAAGAACAAAACAATCGTTACCCGCACTTACTATTGTAAACGTTAGAACTGTTTCAAAGTTAGAACATGTCCTAAGAACTAGAAGCGACGATTTGTGACCTCTGATTGAATTTACTCCTTGTGAAAAACAAAAGTATCAAGTTACCTTTCTAGCTAAAAATGAAAATGTCTCGTTGCATTTGTATACTACTAACTCACAAACTGCTTCAAACCTCAGGGCTCATCTCGTTCATTTAACTAAAGTCCTCAGCCTAACCCACAGAAAATGTCGAAGTAAACCCAATATATGAATACTTCCTCCTCTTTTATAGAAGAATAAATATGGCCGTTCTGAACTCTATCGGGATCAAATCTTCTCACATACCATTTACCTTTGATTGCCTGTTTATAGTAGATCCAATCTGATTGGTGTGACATACATACATCTCTCACTCACTCACTCACTCACTCACTCACTCACTCACTCACTCACTCACTCACTCACTCACTCACTCAACCATTGACCCGTCCATAACATACCCGACGCGCCGGCTAAGAGGTATTTTTTTTTTACAAAAAAATAACTCAAAAATCGTACGCGCTCACAAACCATGAAGTAATCTATATATACCAAAGGAGCTATCGACCGAGGCTATCAACTCTTCAACTTGATAAAAAGCATCTTCAGAAGCGTCATCGTATTTTTAGACGTGATCGTGAGACAAGTAGAATCCCAGCACGAACTCAAGAACGTCTGAGCAACAAGAGCAGAAAGGTTAGAGAATTTGTTTACGAATGTATCTGTTCGAGTCCACCTAAGTAAAACGTTCTGAGAAACTTCGTAAAGTATAATGAAGTTAAAATCTCGAACTAAACGATATTCTCTCATTATTTTCTTGTAACAGAGTTATGTGTCTTTACAAGAATGAAACCCATGTAGCGAATTATTGCACATTTATGCTGAAAGAAACTAATGTATGTTGACCCTAGCAAAACAATTCTTGGCTTGCACTGTCACGCAATCCTGATGCAATAAAAAAATTTATTCGAAAACCATTTAGTGGATAAAGTCAAGAAATTGTGATGTTAATAGGAGATTAATAAAGCTGACACTTATCTAATTTTAAGTCTTTGTGTTTTCCCAAACCTCACGTATTCGTCGAAATATTTTGCACAAATTTACAGAGCCCAGTATGGAGCCGCCCTGATGGTGTACCTCCGCGGTACACCAACATTGCGGCCGGAAAATGGTGTAAACATCTGGAACTTACTTTGGCTATCTAGGTGACTGATTATCTGTATTGAGCAAACAAGCATTTACATAAGCACTTTTCCTAATACTTTAACTTCTGAATGGGCTAAAAATCAAGAGATAAGTATATGTTTTTCGACAAACGCGTTCGTAGCTCAATGTCACGCACCGCCATAACTCTGAAATTCAAAATGTCTCGCTTGCTTGGGAAACGCAAAGAAAAAAAAGAAAATTAACAACAACAACGACAAAGGCTAAGAAAAATAGACTGAAACCTTTATAGCCTGATATAAAGACCTTGACTCATTTCACGCCCTAAAGACCTGCAAACTAGTAATAAGCTATTAATCGATTCCAAGAAATGCAATCAAAGGCAGAATAGCTTGAGCACATTCGATTGAATTTCGTACGACTTCAAATGCAGAACATTTAGCTCAACTGCAGTATAGCTGGTGCTTCTCAGTATAACGACTGCCTGGGTACACGCGGCAAGCGTCTAGTTTCAAAAGAAAAAAAAAGGAATATATCTTCAAACAGACGCTTAGTACAGGTAATCATACGGTTTCGAGTTCAATTTGGAATTAATTTGCACGAGTGAGCTTTTTGAAAAACTCACAAGTGCAAATTAATTCCAAATTGAACGAGAGAAACCGTATGATTACTTATTAATAATATAAACGTGAAAAAACTCGCGTGGAGGAAGTGACGGAAGATATTTCTTAACGTTTTTCAAAGTTTCCGCACAAAATATTCGTCATCATTTTACGTGATATCATTTGCTTAGAAATTTCCTATTGTCTTTCAGCCAATCACAATCCAGAATTACGATGTGTAATTTGCACTGCTGTTACACTTTTTGCACTGGTGTTACACATTTTGTACTGGTGTTACACTTGAACTGCATTGCTCTCAGCCAATCAGAACCGAGTAATTTTTTCATGTATATTATTAGTGTGTTAATCAATGGTACACCTGCAAAACGCTGCCAGTTTCATGCACTGCGCATATGGCCTGCGCAACGAACGTGTTTACAAATGCGGGTGAAAGTTTTCTCTGGAGCAGCACATTATTCAAGGGAATCAACACCACATGAAGTGAAACTACCACTAACTATAAAGTCACAATCCATACACAATTGAATATGATACAATTCATAGAAAGAGGATATACAACTTTATTAAATCCATTTTGAAATCACTGGTTATCCTTGCAATCCGATTGGTTCTCAGTGGTGCGATTTATTCACGAATCGCACTATTTTTTGCTCTAAATCGCATCTTTTTCTCAGCCAATGAGAATGGGACAGTAAAACAAAACAACCAATCAGATTTCAAGATTAGTTTAAAGTAACCAATAAAATTTCAGGAAAATGAAAGGCAAAAACCCATTGTGTGGAGAATTTTGCAACTACATGTACCATTGCCAAAACTTTGTTGTTATTGTTGTTTTCCAAAAAAAATTGACGAATTTAATTAATTACAGTTTCTGAATGACGATTATGAGCTCTCTCAGGCTGAAGACCTACTTTAATGGAAGTCTCCAGCTTTCAGTGTCCATTTTGACGCATATTTTGGCAATTTTTCTTCAACATCCGCTCAAGATCTGTATGATACCGAGTCCAGTAAAACATAAACAAACGAAAACCACACAACGACAAATTCAGAGCCATCTCAAGTAGGTAGATGTTTCCAGGTTTCCGGTAGTTTCAAACGAAGCAACAAAAGAGCTCAACTCGGTCGCTGTGAATAAACATAGTCAAAATACGCCCCGCTCCACAAAACAGTGAATGAATGAACGTCTTACGAAGCTGGTGCAAGTCCCGCCATCCTGGAAATATCTTGAAACAAATGGCGCCGCAAGAACTTGACAAGGTCCTGAGTATTGAGTCGTTCGCCGAGGTCACAAAAAGAAACGGAGATGATAACGAGCTGCACTCCCTAAAAAACATGCCATTAAACGGTATGAAAGAGAAAAAACGTACCATCCACTGGGCATCGTGCACTCGAGGGAGTTTCACAACTCAAAAGAAATCCATCGCAGAATTACGCAGGATGCACCTTCAAATTCCTTCTCCAAAGACAATGAAAAGTCTCAGCCTCAACCACAGAAGAAAGAAAGGCCTACCACCATTAATTCAGGTGACGAGAATTGAACTTTTACACCTGAAGTAGACTATATTCGCTCAGACTTCAAAACTGCTTGTTTCTTTGTCATGCTCGGATGAGTTTTCGTCACATGACATCGTTTTGCATACTAAATGAGACGTAAAGGCGTTTCCGGTTCCTCTTTTTCTTTTTAACAAACCGGCTACTGGAACAATACACTAAAAAGCTAAAAATTAAGGCGATAAAATTGTGCGATTTCAAAATGGATCTAATAAAGTGGCAATCGAACTGAGTGGAGTGCAATTTTGGTCTGAAATCATACTTGTGATTTCAAATCAAACTCGCGCTGCGCGCTCGTTCAATTTTGAAATCACGCGTATGATTTCAGACCAAATTGCACTCCACTCAGTTCAATTACCATTATTTCGCAATATCAAAAATATGATTAATATCCACAATAGATGAAACTTAAGTTGGAATATTTTGATGTTCATTCACAGTATTATCAACTACATAATTACTAGGCTGACCGCCAACAGTGCCGCTATATAAATGGGAACTTTACAAACAAATAATTTTAATTAGTGCTTATTAACAAGCACAAGATGAAAAACTACACCAACTTACATCGATGATAACGTATAGCAAAGAATTTGAATAGAGAACATTTTACAAACAGTTGCAGTCCTTAGGGTTGTTTTAAACCGCTATTGTCAACGTAAACCGATGTTGTTTACGTCATTAAATTACTGGATTAAACAACAAAAATACTGAAAATGACCGCTCTAAAGATTACTGTAAACCGCTATTTCCAAACCGAGGCATGTTCCGTAGTAAGTCGATAATAGCGTGTCAAATGTGTCGCATCTTCCAGCAGTAAATTACTGGGTTCAATGATGAGTTAAGATATACAAGAGTCCACGAGAAAAGGGAAAATCTCTTTAAAGAGATACTGGGACCATTTATGTCAAAGGCGGCCAAACTGACAAAGTAAGATAAATAACAAATCAAAAACACGAGATACGTAGAACAAACCGACCGCAGATTTAATACGGCCAGCAAAATTTGCTACTTCGCCACTCTCTGCTACGTCTTGTACTTGCTGGGCCTGAATCTGATTCTTGTGAAGTCGTACGTCGAAATAAATTCTGATGTAAGCCACTGTTGTAAGAAGAAGATACAAACCTCCGACAGAAAGCTCAATAGGTAACAAAATACTGCGTGAGACCCAGAATACCAAGCAAGGAAAAAGTACACTAAGCAGCCAGATTGAGATCCCCACAGCAACAACACGCTTGTGAGTCACAAGTTCCTGATATCTCAAATGAAGATGAATTGCCAAGAACCTCTCAACACTTATGGGCACAACACTCAAAAAAGAGGAAAAGGAAAACATACCTACTGTAATCGTAAAAGCCAAATGGATGTTACAGCCAGGGTCTTTTTCTTGTAACCATTTTACCAGAAGTGAGGTGTAAAGAGGCTGTCCCAACAAACCAACGCCAACATCTGAAACAGCAAGACTCACCAGCAATGTTTTTAAAGTCTTTGGCAACGACGAAGTTTTTCTTATCGCGTGGATTGTTACAATGTTTAACATGATGGCGGTAGAGGACAGAAAATTGTTGAAGACACAATTAGCGATATAAGTCGAACGGAGGTCTGCAAATTCGAAGACTTTGGGAGAGCGCTGCAGCAGAAATTCACAAAATGATTCCAGGGCATCGACTCATGTTTTTTAACGTTTACAAAATTTGCAGATTTTTCTTCCTTCTCGCCATAAACCAATTGGATCGCCGTTAAGCTAACATGATCCTTAGTAAGCGAAGTCAATTCAGTACTCTATAACTCGCCACTTCAGATATCGTAATTGTCACAGTTAGTATTGCTGTTAAAACTGGCAAGGAATGAATCGTAACGAAAAATTCTTCAGGGCACTAATCGTTTGACTTACGAGATGATCTACACCAAGCTAAGACAGTTTTGGTTTCCCACGCCACCTACCAACTGGATCACGTAAGCGCAAATGATTTCTGTCTTTGCTAATACAACTACCAATCCTCAGTGAACGACAGCAGAAAAGTGTTCCACACGTCACTCTGTCACGGTCAGATGTTTTGTCTGCAAAAGAAATATACCTCAAGCGACTGGTTTATAAAGTTTGCGGTCAAATTAAAATAAAATTGCTTAATTATATCCGTGGGTCTTGACGTTTGTAAGTAATATATCAAACACGAAAGAGCGTGTATGACCACATTTCCAAACAGCAAGGACAGAGTTGAAAATACGACGCCCAGCGGAGTATTTTTGGCGAACTTTGAGGTGAAATAAAATCGTTAAAATTTGTGCTAATTAAGATCAAATATCCAAACACCGTCACGGTCATGACTGTTCCTTCGTTCAAACTCGATGAATTATTAATGAGTTTGAGAATAGCTATTCAACCAGCGATGGACCAGCATCCCATCCAGGGGGACTATCAATACTCCTGGTCGCTTTATGCTACAGAAACAGGGATAAACTCCGGCCTTATGGGCAACTTCCCTGACGCAGACTTCACGTTTTTGCTTTTATAAAAGCGAGAGGTAACTGGCGTGAGTGTCAGCTCAATTAATCAAGCATTGTGTTTGTGAAAACTTAAACGGCTGTCAATAACTTGGCAGACGTTTTACCCGCGGTAAATGAAGAATATTACTGAATGACGAACTTTAACTACATTATAAGTGCACTGATCGAAAATAAATTAGCACGTGCATAGTTATTAGTTCATCTAAGACTGCCAAAAGGAACCACTGTCAACAGTGAACCAAATGAAAACGGTTGCTTAACCTGAAGCCACTTAGAAAATTAATCCATTGAATACCTGCAAACTGCTGCCAGTTTCATCTGCTGTTAACCTCAAGTTTCTGTTATGCAAATGAAAGAGACAACAATACGGCCAGTAGAACTGCTATTTCTTGAAACAACGTAGCAACATATCCATCAATATTCTGATCTGTGATCAAATTTATTCCAGGCTATTGCGATTAATCCTTGCTTAAAGCATAAAACTACCATAGAACGCAACTGTGTCAGAAGTTACTAAGCTATATCAATACCTTATACTCTTATACTCCTCAGTATGTAATGCTCTCCGCAAAAGCGACTATTGCATATGAAGTAATCAGTTATTTATTCCGGGCTCGGCTCCACAAGTAGGAGCGAACAATAGTAACAAGATCAAATAAATTCATTGATAAATAAAGCCTTTTCTAAAACACCGGAAAAAGACACAGCGGAACATGTGCTGAACAACTATCTTAATAGTGTTAAAACACTTTGAGTCAGTTTGACAGGATCTCGTTTGTCTTCAGGCAGCTAAATTTAGACTGCTCGTAGTTAACGTTATACACAAAAGGCGTTTATCAACAATAACAGCAATAAATGTGGGAAATAGATGGCATAACACTGCCTATCCTAAGATAAATGTGATGCGCGATTTCTGAGCCAAGGCATGTTCCGCAGTATGTCCATGATAGCGTGTCGAATGTGTCTCGTCTTCCAGCAGTAAATCACTGGGTTTAAAGATGAGTGAAGGTGAATGAGAGTAGCGAGAAAAGAGAAAATCTCTTCAAAGCGATATTCGGTCCGTTGCTTTCAATGACGACCACACTGATAAAGTAAGGCAAATAACAGACCACAAACGTCACGTATACGTAGAATACACTGAGTGCCGACTTGATGAGACGAGCGAAATGCGCCATGTCGTCAGTCTGTGCTTCTTGTTGTACTTGCTGGGCCTGAATCTGATTCTTGTGGCGTTGTACCGTTAAGTAATTTTTGATGTTAACCAATGCTGTAAGAAAGAGCGAAACAACTCCGAGGAGAAACTCCACAAGATAGTAAATATCGTTTCCAGCCCAGAAAATCATCAAAGGAGAAAACACACTAAGCAGCCATATTGAAATCACCTCAGCAACAACACGCTTGTGAGTCATAAGTTCCTGATATCGATCTGACATGAAGATGAATTGCCAAAAATCTATCTAAACCTAAAGCCACAACACCCAAGAACGACGCTAGACAAAACACGTGCACACTTATAATGATAAACATCGTATATGCCTTAAAGCAGGGGTTGTTTTGTTGTAGCCACATGACTAGAAGTGAGATGTAAAATGGTTGACTCAATAAACCAACACCAACATCAGAAACAGCAAGACTCAGGAGCAACGTTTTTGAAGTCTTTGCCAACGACGAAGTTTTTCTTATCGCGTGGACTGTTACAATGTTCAAAATGATGGCGGTATAGGACAGAAAACTGTTAAAGACACAATTAGCGATATAAGTCGAACGAAGGTCTTTAACTTCGGAGGTTTTGGGGTAATCACGTAGCAGTAATTCACAGGATATTTTCTCCATAATCACCTGAAGTCTCCCTAGTGTCCAAGCGGTCGTCCAAACTAGTTTTTTTTCTCGACGCATCAGATCAACGAGATCACTTTACCGCGAGTAAATTCTTTACATGATACTGATTGTGACGCCAGTAAAGTACTTCCAGATCCAGGTCTTTTCAGTGTCGTGTTTTCAGAAAACATAGCGCGATTAATGAAATGATAAATCACGTTTGCTATCAAATTGAGGTAAAACTGCTAATTTGTACACATGTGTGTTTACACCCGCTTTCAGTGTCACGTGCATAGCACCTATCTCTCGACATGCCATCTTTTGGCGTGCTATGTAACCTGGCCTACGTCAAAATCTAAGCACAAGTGGCTTTTTTACGGTCGACCTCGACTTTAAGTCATGAAAGATGGATTTATTTGACATCAAACTAAGGCTAGGAGCATCAAGATAACATTGTGTGAGGGATAAATCGACTGCTCTGAATGTTTACATCTTTCGAATATTAACTGAGCGGTAGCAACCCAATTCTACCCGAAGTCACTATTGAGAGCCGATCGACTACACTAAAATCGTTTGAATTATCCCGTAAATCGGGAGTCCACAATCTCCTTCATTCATTTGAGGTCATTAATTGTCATATACTTGTCATTTGTTCCGCTAATAACCGGAACACTCGCTAGTATCACTTTTCACCCGTTTACATAACATGTCGAAAGAGGGAATGTCAAGAGATAGTCGAAAGATGTCGCCTATGCATGCAACACTGAAAGCGGGTGTTAAAACTTTCGAATAACTGATCACAATCAAACCAACAAGGATACGTTAGCGGTCTCCGTGTTAAGTTTATTAAACAAGCCAAATGTTAGTGAAAACCTAAAAAAACAATTCTTGAATTTCTAACCTTTTGAACTTAGTAAATGAGATATTGCTCGGAATATTATCGCTCAAAGATCCTTAGCTATATTCGGAGAGAGTTGATCGACAAAAATTTCGTACCTTCATAAGAGAATGTAATATTCATTATAATATTTTTTAATATTCGTTAATACTTTTCAAAACAAAAAAAGCAAAGAAAACAAAACGGTGTCTTTAAAAAGCCTTTAGTATGTTAATTGATGGTGCACCTGCAAAATAATGCCACTCGTATGTGCTGAGCATGTATCTCGCACGGCAAAAACTTCATCTCCAAAATAGATGTAACGCATTGTTTGAGCGAATGAGTACTATATGAAGAGAAACAGTCGTAAGGCAGAGCCGATTAAGGACGGTGCCTACTTCTGTTAATGCGCACAGGTTCTGCGTATCACGCAAGGTATGGCTTCAGATATCTTAAGGTAGATCTGTAGCAGTAATGCACAAGATCATTTCCTCGGAACATCGATAGAAGTTTCTTTTATAGAACTTCTTTCGAAACTCGCTCTTTCGAATGTTTTTATGAAACACATTTCAAATTTTGGGGAGAAATGAGAATGATAAGTGATGTTAGCTGTCAAATTGAGATGAAACTGCTATTGTATATATGTCCGTTTTGAATTACTGATCCATTAAAGCCAAGAAGGAAAATGTCAATGGTCTCTCTCTATGTGTGCATACTGTCTATTAAATAAGTTTTATCTTTTGCGAAAACCTAAAGCACTCTCTTCAATTTCGAATATTTTGGACGTGGTAAATGACCGAAAAACAGCCGAAACACAACCGAAAAAAAATATCCTTAGCTACATAACCAGGACGTTGGTCGAAGGACTTTGGTCGAAAACAAGTTCACTGGAAAAGTTGAAAATTTACAGAGTATGTAAATAACATGTAATTAACATGTAAATAATCAAAGAGACTGTAAAGAATAATTTACATGATTTTTCCCCTTTTACATGTTTTGGAGGTTTCATGTAAATAACATGTAAATATTTTAAGTGAAACATGTAAATGATGAAGAAAACACTAAATGTTCCAAAGCAAAGAGCTAAGATCATGTAAATAACATGTAAACTGTTCCTGCAAATACTGTAAATAGCCTGTAAATTTCCTGTGATTCAACCTGTAAATGTAAATTTAATACAGGGAGGGTGCCATAATACTGTAAAAAACATGCAAATAAAAAAGGGGAGGCTGTAAACAACATGTAAATAAAAAAAGGGAGGCTGTAAATAACATGGAAAATGAAAACGGGAGCCTGTAAATAACATGTAAATCGAAGAAGGGAGCCTGTAAATAACATGTAAATCGAAAAAGGGAGCCTGGAAATAACGTGTAAATCGAAAAAGGGAGTCTGTAAATAACATGGAAATCAAAAAAGGAGCCCATAAAGAACATGTAAATCGAAAAAGGGAGCCTGCAAATAACATGTAAATCAAAAAAGGGAGCCTGTAAATAACATGTAAATGGAAAAGGGAGCCTGTAAATAACATGTAAATGGAAAAAGGGAGCCTGTAAATAACATGTAAATGGAAAAGGGAGCCTGTAAATAACATGTAAATGGAAAAAGGGAGCCTGTAAATAACATGGAAATCGAAAAAGGGAGCCTGTAAATAACATGGAAATCGAAAAAGGGAGCCTGTAAATAGCATGTAAATGGAAAAAGGGAGCCTGTAAATAACATTGAAATCGAAAAATGGAACCTGTAAATAACATGTAAATTGAAAAGGGGAGCCTGTAAATAACCTGTAAATTGAAAAAGGGAGCCTGCAAATAACCTGTAAATTGAAAAAGGGAGCCTGTAAATAACCTGGAAATGGAAAAAGGGAGCCTGTAAATAACATGGAAATCAAAAAAGGGAGGCAGAAACCCTGTACGATAAATGACTTGTAAATAATAACTTGAAGAGAAATGCATGGAATGTACTGTTTTATTGTAATCAAATCTGTTGACCTTAATTATAATAGTAGAAAATATGCAAATTTATACAGAATCAGAAATTTATTGCAATCAGAACAAACTCAGTAAAATTCAAATAGTTTTTATATGCCATGAATAAGGTTTACAATGTATACATTGCAACAAATAAAACATGTTTTCTTTTCTATCTATCCACAACAAGACGACTTAAATGTAATTTTGTGCATGGCCAAAATATTTTAAAATACCATGACTGAGCTCCTTTAACTGAATTCAAGCACTTTTCAAGAAGACTACTAAAATTCAAGACCTTTTCAAGATTGTGCAAAACCATGTCATATTCAGCTCTATTTAATTCATAAATAATAAAATGATTAAGAACTATACTGTTGTCAGCTGCAACTAGTAAAAATTTTGCAATTTAGGTGTATTACTAAATTAAAATTGTTTGCGAATGGATACCTGTCTTAAATATATACTAAATCCACAAAGTCAAATGTAACATAATGATACCTTTGTCATAAAATGAATGAATAAACTGTTTTTTCTTACTAAGTAATTAATGTAGGATTAAATTAGCCTTAATAATGAGAAATGGGGGAGGCACGATGGCCTCGTAGTTACATGTAGTGCGCTCAACTCCTGATCGAGCGATCCGGGTTCAAGCTCTAGGCGGGTACATTCTGTTGTGTTGTTGGGCAACACACTTTACTCTCAGTGCCTCTCCACCCAGGTGTATAAGTGGGTAGCAGCGAATTTAATGGTGGGGTAACCCTGCAATGGACTGGCATCTCATCCAGGGGGAGTAGAAATAGTCCTAGTCACTTCCTGCCACAGAAGGCGGGATAAGCTCCAGCCTGTTGGGCCACGTGGCTCGTATGCAGACTTTACCTTTACCTTATTATGAAAATTACTGCAATGTAAGTGTGAAGTATTGATCAACTTTTTTCATAGAGTGAATTGTTCTTTTGAAATAACAGAAAATAGGGAGAAAAAACATTTACCACAAGATAGAGATTGACATTTTAAATTCATCATAAAAACATTCATGCCAAAGGAATACTACATTGCATAACATAAAACAAGGCTTCTGACATCTTTTAGGCTATGTTTACAAAGTCACAGTTTCCTTCTTTTTCCAAAACTGTACGGAATCCAAACAGTACAAACATTTTGGACCCCTGACAAAACATTCACTGTAAACAATATTCAAAATTTTACTTTTTCTTTTTGTGATAAAAAAACTGTACTGTAAAAAAAAAATTCATAGGGGCCTGTTGAAATTGAAAGGCCTATCTAGTACCATAGTTCCCATAACACATCATAAGTTAATAAATTATTGTTCTGGTACTACATGTATGTAAACATAGCCTTTTCTTTTTATGATGAAATCTTATAGCTGCTGTTTTGAACAATACGTATCAACCTAGCAATCTAAGATATTTAAATTTGATGCTAATTCACTAACACAGGTACAGTGTAGGTGATACTTCAAAGCATTAAAAAATAATGTTTAAAGTGGTTGAATTTAAGCCAGAAAGCTGCCAGAGCATATCAAAGCGTTGAAGGTCACCATGTTAGACTGTAATGCACCAGGGGCCCATTTCTCAAAGGTCCCAAAAAGTTTTCGCACCCAGAAAGCCATACCAAAATCTGAAATCTTATGCTTACAGAGCTGTTTTAATCACTTATTCTCAATATGAACAGAGGTTTCCTTCACACAATAAGTTTCAGGCATATACAGCTCTTAGTTTTTAGACAGCTCAATTAAAGATGGCTTTGTGGGCCCGAAAAGTTTCCAGGGCCTTCAAGAAATGGGCCTTGGACATCTTATAGAGTCATAAGTACTGTAGACTTCTCAGTGGCTGATTTTTTTCTGATCAAGCATCAATGCCAAGGAGTATGCATGTATTGACCACTCTCAATTTTACTTCATCCTACAAGTAACATAAAACATTTCGTTAAATAAGATAAGTTATGTCTGAGTATGAATCAGCAAATTCTGTGTATGATATCAATCAGTGAATTTTACATTGGAGTTATTATTTTGTTTCTTATGATTCCAATTTATACTGTGACCTTTGAAATCGGACTGTAGCCGGTCATGTTGACTGGCCAAAGTAATTTTAGCTCGGTCACATCTCGTTTCTGACCGGTCAGGATATTTATGCAAAAAATCAGGTACATGTAATGTGAGCCAAATTAAACCCACAAATATAGTTTGTTTGTTCCAGTCACTGCTAGACCATTTAAAAATTGGTTTAATATTTTTCCGAACGGATTTAACCCCAGTCACTTGAATGGCACTCCTATTGATCTTGAACGCATGACAAACAGCAAGCGAATGGTCTTTAGCTGTTCGAACAGATACTGTATGCATTGGTGTATGTTTTCATTAGAGGTCATGATAAAAAAGAGATTTAAAACTCTCAGATTTACAGCTGGGGATTTGATTGTTTATTCAAGAATGAACAACATGACCGTCTCAACATGACATGACTGGTCAACATGACCAGCGAGTGAAGTTTTTGGCCAGTCAAGTCACCATTCTGGCCAGACATTGCCCGTTGACCGGCCATTATTTTGAGCCCTGAATATTCATCAATCAAACAGATCTTACATCTACATCTGTAGCTACTGTGTGACAAAAACTTTGCATCTCTGATTGGAAGGCACTGAATGTCAGAGGATGTAGAAGAACTAAACTCAAAATGTGTGGCAGTAAATATTCAATGTTCACTATCTTCTACATTGTAATATTCATGCACAATAAATCAAACTCCTATCAAACAATGTTTAAATAATAAGTCAAGTTATTTGCAGGCACAATTTGATTGTTTCTTACACGCACTTATGCTCTATTGGTGGACAAAGGTACAGCTGATGTCATAAATGTTTGTTTTTGTTTCTTTGTTTTGTATTACGAAGCAGATAGATTCTACGTTGTCATGCATCTGTTCAGTAATAGATCACAGAAGACATCAAAATGTGGTAAGAACATCAGTGACACATGCCTGAAAAATTCACAGATTCTGTGACACACTCTGGTAATGGCTTATGTGAATATTTTTTGTTTTTACCACATTTTGGTGTTATCTGTGATCTACTCAGGGCTGGAAAAAACCAGGTCTGATTTCCTCAGCCAAGTAAATTTTGCTCTTGGGCAAGTGAAAATAGAAGTTGAGTGACCCGGTGGGCAAGTGAAATTACCATGTAGCCTCAGTAGTCTTGTGAGTCTGACTAAAAATGCCAGCTTGATAAATGATAATTTCCAGTCATTCCATTTCAAAACTTAAGACCCAAAGATTAGTTAATTATTAGGTTGAAAGCAAGAATTAGTTAGGAATCCGAGCGTACTTCATTCGCATTTGTCCACTGATTTCCTTACTGGCCACCACACTGGCAACCAATATTTAAATGGGGGCAAGTGAAAACTGAAATTGACTGGCCCACTGGGCAAGTGACTTACAATTTTTTTTCCTGCCCTGCTACAGATGAATGAACAGATGCATGACACATGAAACCTGCATGTATTTGGTAAGAGTCCAATCTCGTACAAGTAAAATGTACAGCTGTAACAGGTCTCTAAAATGCTGTCTGGTCATCCCAGGGTAAGGCAATCGATTGAAATTGATCCATAAATTGATATAAATCAATAAATTGAAATTAATGTAAGTGTTATCCGTGCTATCAATCAATTGAAAGAAATTCATACTCACATGCTAGAGAAGTTTCAAGTTATCAATTTGATTTTACCAAATTTATCAGTCATTAGAGAATCAATTGAAAGTTGGCCTCTCTTTGTTAGTTCACATAAACTGTAGAAAAATTGTGTCCCTCAACACAATGTTTGATTGTAACTTTTTTATGTAGATTTCAAAGGCACTACCAAAGACCCCCAAAACATAGTCCCCGATACATGTATGCCAGCAAAATATTCTGTTTACAAGATACAATGTTATGTTTTTATGCAATTGTATTCATGATTTCATATTTCACTTTATATCTTTTGTTCATTTCTTTCTTATTAAATGTTGCTTAAAAGATAAGCTAGTATCAGCAAAATTGATAATGCTTATTGAAATTTGATCGCAATCGATTACTCATGACGAATCCTTTTATTGATTTCTGATATCATTGACTAATTCCTATTGATTGTTATGAAATAATTGATTGACTATACTGTGTCGTCCAAGACAAGTAGATTTTCCTGCCTGGGCAAGTTACTCTTCCTTTTTTTTCAAGTCCTGTGTAGTTTTCATGACAGTTTGAGGTACATGTATACCTCTTTATAAAGTATCGTAGTGTTTTTTTTGTGAAAGAAAATTTCACAACATTTAACTTACTATCAGCACCAGTGGGTGAAATGTCCATGTACAGTTGTGTAGCATATTGTAACTTGCATGTAGGTACAACTGTAGACACTTGAGTAACTTCAGAATACTTACACTAGCATAAGAGAAATTTCTCTGCTGAAGATGGCACATTACATTTAAGCTTACTAGCATTCACATCAGAGGGCAACATAACCTTACAAGAGAATGCATCAGAAGGAATCATAAGGTGCATATAAGCCAATAACAAATGTCGCATGCTCTTACTCGGTTATCGAGAACAGATAATAACAGATAATAAAGCCCTTTATGCACAGCAGGTAACATCAACAAAGTCGATTCCACAAGCAATGTAACTTCTCCTTGATAATGACACATTCACAACCAAAGGCAAAACGAAATGTATACGTATCTTGACGTTACTTTACTCTACTCGTTCAATTTACGCAAAACATGCTTACCTGTTGTTGCTGTTGCCTGTAATCGCTATCTTCAGCTTCTGGGTAACGGAAAACTTTGCCTTGAAACCGTGCACGATGACGAAGCGAAGGTAGAGTGGATTTTGGCCCGCTAAGACAGCGCTCGAGTTCGATGGAAGTTCCAACGAACTGCCAAACATGGCGGGAGAACCGAGAGGACCTGGTACCTAACATGAAGACCGCTGATTCCTGTTTGTTGGAGATCGGGCACTCACAAGGCTGGTATGCTCTTACAAAGGGACTGGGATAACAGTGACGGCAATGAAAGCACAGAACGGTAGAAATCACCAAAAAAAAAACAAAACAAAACAAAAAAACAAAATGTCATTTTGGGTACCGAAAAAAAGTCAGCTATCATTTTCGGAAAGGCGATAAGTCCTAACGTTTTCGGGAAATGGACAAAAAAGCCCTATAATTAAGTACGAGATACACAAGCTCCTCTAGAATAACCGAACAGATAAATTTTTTTTGCGCAACCTAAAATTAACCTACAGAGCTTTGAAAGTACACCAGATAGCCTGAAACAGCGTTTCAAAGCATTCGAGAGAAAACGGTCGTTGGGCCGGCCGTGTCCCTTATGGTTCCCTACCTAACCTAACTCGCGTCAGTTCAAACTCGGTCACCGGAGCTCTTTCCGTCTTGAACTCACACAACACGTGACGCTTTCATGGTCCTTCATGAATAAATACGTATGTGTCTGAGAATTAATTTTTCTCTTTTCTAGAGACGTAAGCTTGGGACGCCTGCATGTGCAGTAACAATTCTAGTTTTATTTTGTCGTTGTGGATGCGCGGAAAGTTCACAAGAAGACAGCTTAGTGCGGTGTCGATCAATGCAGCGATTTAGTTTGGTGCATACCTTCTAACCCAACTTCAATTTAAGGTACACTATAGCACACACTTGGATTTTAGAGAAGTTCAAATGCTGCAACGTAAAAGGCACCTTAATGGAGGCTTCACGGTAGGTTTACGGAGCTTTAGGACGGTGTTACATTTAAACTTTACGCGCCTTTAAAAGGTCCCATTTATATGTTCTCGGTTACCCGAGACAACCCTTCCCCTCTCTCCCCCCCCCCCCCCCCGTCCCCCAAAGTTTAACCTGGCCGGGGTAACTTTTCATTTATCTCTTTGCAAAATCCAACCAACCGTTTACAAGAGGATAGCGAACCTGTCGGTAACTTGGAATTTACATCATTTCAACAGTCTCCGTTGGTTGAACCGTTGCACCAGAGTTATATTAAATAAGTCCACTTTTCCGTTACATGGTTTTTGCAGGGTTTAGGCAGGCCTTCTCTTAAATTTAGATCTTTTTTTTCTAAGAGTCTCCATTTTACATTAACGTGGTCTTAACAGTTTTTCGAAAAGCTCCCATTATCTCATTTAAATTGTTTTCACAGCCTTTGCAAGGTCCCCCTTTTTAATTTAAATGTTTTTAACAGGCTATTTACAGCCCCCACTGCACCCGTGCAACTTCTAGGTTTTCCATTTACATGGTTTTTACATGTTTCTTACAGGCCCCCTTTTTTCATTGACATGGTTTTTACATGTTCCTTACAGACCCCCTTTTTCATTTACATGGTTTTTAAATGTTTCTTACAGGCCCCCTTTTTTCATTTACATGGTTTTTACATGTTTCTTACAGGCCCCCTTTTTTCATTGACATGGTTTTTACATGTTTCTTACAGGTCCCCTTTTTTCATTTACATGGTTTTTACAGGGTTACAAACATAACATTTCCAGACTTTTTACAGCATTCGCTTGAATTATTTACACGTTTCTTACATGGTTTAGCAAAGCAATTTACATGTTTTTTACAAAGGCAGATACTGTAAAAGTGCGTAAAATATTTTACAGGTTTTTGCATGTTCTTCAAATGATCATTGTCGACGAAGACAATGTAAATCACTATTTACAGAACATTTACATGCTGTACTACAAGCTGTAAATTTCCTGTAAATTTATTTTACAAAACCCTAACATGTAAATTCTAATTTACAAAGAATGTAAATATGGCTCCTGATGTATAATGGTAATTGAACTGAGTGGAGTGCAATTTGGTCTGAAATCATACGCGTGATTTCAAAATCGAACGAGCGCGTAGCGCGAGTTCGATTTGAAATCACAAGTATGATTTCAGACCAAAATTGCACGACATGAAGTTCAATTGCCACTTTATTAGATCCATTTTGAAATCGCACAATTTTATCGCCTTAATTTTGAGACTTTTGGTGTATTGTTCCAGTAGCCGGTTTGTTAAAAAGAAAAAGCGGAACCGGAAACGCCTTTACGTCTCATTTAGTATCCAAAACGATGTCATGTGACGAAAACTTATCCGAGCATGACAAAGAAACAAGCGGTTTTGAAGTCAGAACGAAAATAGTCTGCTTCAGGTATAAAAGTTCAATTCTCGTCGCTTGAATCAATGATGGAAGGTCTTTCTTTCTTCTGTGGTTGAGGCTGAGACTTTTCATTGTCTTTGGAGAAGGAATTTGAAGGTGCATCCTGCGTAATTCTGCGATGGATTTCTTTTGAGTTGTGAAACTCCCTCGAGTGCACGATGCCCAGTGGATGGTACGTTTTTTTCTTTCATACCGTTTAATGGCATGATTTTAAGGGAGTCCAGCTCGTTATCATCTCCGTTTCTTTTTGTAACCTCGACGAAGGACTCAATACTCAAGACCTTGTCAAGTTCTTGCGGCGCCATTTGTTTCAAGAAATTTCCAAGATGGCGGGACTAACACCAGCTTCGTAAGACGTTCATTCATTCACTGTTTTGTGGAGCGGGGTGTATTTTGACTATGTTTATTCACAGCGACAGAGTCGAGCTCTTTTGTTGCTTCGTTTGAAACTACCAGAAACCTGGAAACATCTATCTTCTTGAGATGGCCCTGAATTTGTTGTTGTGTGGTTTTCGTTTGTTTATGTTTTACTGGACTCGGTATCATACGGATTTTGAGCAGATGTTGAAGAAAAATCGCCAAAATATTCATCAAAATGGACACTGAAAGTTGGAAACTTCCATTAAAGTAGGTGTTCAGCCTGAAGGAGCTGATAATCGTCATTTAGAAACTGTAATTAATTACATTAGTCAAGTTTTTTGGAAAAAAAAACCACAATAACAACAAAGTTTTGGCAATACTAGTTGCTAAATTCTCCACACAATGGCTTTTTGCCTTTCATTTTCCTGAAATTTTATTCTTTACTTTAAACTAATATTGAAATCTGATTTGTTGTTTTGTTTTACTGTCCCATTCTCAGTGGCTGAGAAAAAGATGCGATTTAGAGCAAAAAATAGTGCGATTCGTGAATAAATCGCACCATTGAGAACCAATCAGATCGCAAGGATAGCCAGTGATTTCAAAATGGATTTAATAAAAATCAATATTTACATGCTGTAAATTAAACTTGACATGTCCATGTAAATTTTCAACTTTTCCAGTGGTTAGTACCTGCATTCAAGGAATTTCATGACTAAATTCGTTTTATATTTTCAAAAGAAAAAAGGAAAGGAAAACAAAACCATGTCCTCAGAAAGTCGCTTAGTATGTTGATCAATGGCACAGCTGTAAACTGCTGACAGTTTCATGCACTGCGCATGCGGCGTGCACAACAATTGTGTTTCCTGCAGGAGCACGTTGTTCAAGAGAATCAATACCACATCAAAAAGTGAAGTGAAACTTCCACTAACTATAAAGTCACAATCCAGACACAATTATATACAACACAAAGCATAGCCCGGGGAAGAACAACTTTTCGAGTAATTAAAATATGATTAACATCCAAAACAACTCTAATATCAAGTTAGAATAGACTATTCCGATGTTTATTCACATTATTATCAACTGCATGATTACAAGGTTAAGAGAGCCGCTATCTATCGGAAAAAATCTAATAAGGCAAACGATCATGGAAAACTACTAAATTACATCGATGTTCTCCAACCATAAACCAAAAAATTAAAAGGGAGAACATGTTACGGCAATTCTTTGGATGGTTTTTAACACCTGTTGATGGTTAAAGCAGTAACTTACAGGATTCAACAATAACAACACTGCAAGTGACTGGTCTTAAGATTACTGTGTTCCGCGATTTCTGAACCATGACATGTTCCGCAGTATGTCCATGATAGCGTGTCGAAAGTGTCTCATCTTCCAACAGTAAATTACTGGGTTCAAAGTTGAATTAAGATATACGAGAGTCCGCGAGAAAAGGTAAAATCTTTTTAAAGAGATAGTGGGGCCGTTGATTGCAAAGACGACCAAACTGATGAAGAAAGGCAAGTAACAAATCAAAAACACCAGATATACGTAGAATATACCGACTGCAGATTTAATAAGGCTGGCAAAATTTGCCATTTCGCCATTCTCTGCTCCTTCTTGTACTTGCTGGGCCTGAATCAGATTCTTGTGACTTTTTACGGCGACATAAATTCTGATGTACACCACTGTCGTAACGAGAAGACAAGTAACTCCTACAAATAACAAAACATGTATAAAAATATCCAGCGGAATCCAGAAAATTGTCAAAGGAAGAAGCAAACTCAGCGCCCATTTTGAGATCACCACAGCAACAACACGCTTGTGAGTCACAAGTTCCTGATATCTGAGATGAAGATGAATTGCCAAAAATCTGTCAACACTTATGGCCACAACACCCAAGAAGGAGGCTAAGAAAAACACACATGCAATGACATCAAAAATCAGATAGGTATTACAAGCGAGGTTGTTTTGTTGTAACCATTTCACCAGAAGTGAGGTGTAAAAAGGCTGACTCAACAAACCAACACCAACATCAGAAACAGCAAGACTCAGGAACAGTGTTTTTAAAGAATTGGGCAACGAGGAAGTTTTTCTTATCGCGTGGATTGTCACAATGTTCAGCATGATACAGGTATAGGACAGAAAACTGTTGAAGACACAATTTGCGATGTAAGTCGAACGAAGGTCTGCAAATTCGACGATTTTGGGATTGAACTCCAGCAGAAATTCACAAATTGCTTTCTTCATCATATCCACAGACGTCTCTTCAAGGTGACCGAGAAGTTGACATAAAAGATGTTTCACGAAGCTAAGAAAGTCTCCTTCCTCAACACCACAAACCAATTGGTTCACTTTGGCTGAAAAGATTCCTGTTCTTAATCAAGCAAAGCGCCTTAGCAAACGAAGTCAATTAAGTGTCCCAAAACCCGCCACTTCAGACATTTTGTTATCATAAAATGCAGTTAATACTCGTTCTTCTTAATTAAGTCATAACACTAAGTAAACGAAGTATTTCCAGAAAAAGTCAATTCAGATGTTCTGTTGTCATAAAATACGGTTAAAACTGACAGTATGTTAATTGCGATGAAGAATTCATACGTGGGTCTTGAACTTTCTGATAACGTATCAGAATAAAACCAAGACATAAACGTCACCGGCCTGACAGCCGGGTTTATTAAAGAAGCCGTGTAAAACATAAGGAAAACTGGCTCGAAATCGGACATTTTAGACGTGGTGAATTAGACATCGTAAGGGATTTCATCCAACGAAGACCCTTAGCAACATGCTTGATCGCAAATAAGTAAACTTGGCACGTAGATATGAAAATTTCCCATACTTAATTAATATTGCCCTGAAGGTAAAACAACACGGAAATGACGTTAAAAAGTCGTAATTCACAAGATCATTTCTTCATGACATCGATCGAAGTTTCTTTTCCACACTAAGAAAATTAATTCATTATACACCTGCAAACTGCTACCAATTTCATCTGCTGTTAACCTCAAGTTTCTGTTATGCAAATGAGAGAGACAACAATACGGCCAGTAGAACTGCTATTTCTTAAAACAATGTAGCAACGTATCCATCAATATTCTGATCTGTGATAAAATTTATTCAAGGCTATTACCACTAATCCTTGCTTAAAGCATAAAACTACCATAGAACGCAACTGTGTCAGAAATTACCGAGCTATATCAATACCTTATACACTTATACTCCTATGTAATGCTCTACGCAAAACCGACTATTGCATATGAAGTAATCAATTATTTATTCCGTTGCCGGCTCCACAAGTAGGAGCGAACAATGGTGACAAGATCAAATAAATTCATTGATAAATAAATTTTTTTCTAAAACACCAAAAAAAGACACCGCGGAATATGCGCTGAACAACTATATTAATAGTGTTAAAACACTTTGAGTCAGTTTAACACGATCTCGTTTGTCTTCAGGCAGCTAAGTTAGACTGCTCGTAGTTAATGTTAAACACAAAAGGCATAAGCCATAAGACTGCCGACCCTAAGATAAATGTGATGCGCGATTTCTGAGCCAAGGCATGTTCCGCAGTATGTCCATGATAGTGTGTCGAATGTGTCTCATCTTGCAACAGTAAATTACTGGGTTTAAAGATGAGTTAAGGTAAATGAGAGTAAGCGATATTCGGTCCGTTGCTTTCAATGACGACCACACTGATAAAGTAAGGCAAATAACAGACCACAAACGTCACGTATACGTAGAATACACTGAGTGCCGACTTGATGAGACGAGCGAAATGCGCCATGTCGTCAGTCTGTGCTTATTGTTGTACTTGCTGGGCCTGAATCTGATTCTTGTGGCGTTGTACGGTAAAGTAAATTTTGACGTTAACCATTTTGACGTTAGCTGTAAGAAAGAGCGAGACAACTCCGAGGAGTAAAGTAAGTAAATATCGTTCCAGCCCAGAAAATCATCAGAGGAAAAAACACACTAAGCAGCCATATTGAAATCACCGCAGCAACAACACGCTTGTGAGTCACAAGTTCCTGATACCTGAGATGAAGATGAATTGCCAAAAATCTGTCTAAACTTAAAGCCACAACACCCAAGAACGACGCTAGACATAACACACTAATAACAACGGTAAACATCGCATATGCCTTACAGCCGGGGTTGTTTTGTTGTAGCCACATGACTAGAAGTGAGATGTAAAATGGTTGACTCAATAAACCAACACCAACATCAGAAACAGCAAGACTCAGGAGCAACGTTTTTGAAGTCTTTGCCAACGACAAAGTTTTTCTCGTCGCGTGGATTGTTACAATGTTCAACATGATGGCGGTAAAGGACAGAAAACTGTTAAAGTGGCTTCTTTACGGTCGAACTCGACTTTTAGTCATGAAAGATGGATTTATTTGACATCAAACTAAGGCTAGGAGCATCAAGATAACATTCTGTGAGGGATAAAACGACTGCTTTGAATGTTTACATCTTTCGAATATTAACTGAGCGGTAGCGCCCCGATTCTACCCGAAGTCACTATTGAGAGCCGATCGACTACACTAAAATCGTTTGAATTATCCCGTAAATCGGGAGTCCACAATCTTCTTCATTCATTTGAGGTCAGTAATTGTCATATACTTGTCATTTGTTCCGCTAATAACCGGAAAAATTGCCAGTATCACATTTCAGCCGTTTACATAGCATGTCGAAAGATGGAATGTCAAGAGATAGTCGAAAGATGTCGCCTATGCATGCAACACTCAAAGCGGGTGTAAAAACTTTCGAATAACTGATCACAATCAAACCAACAGGGATAGGTTAACGGTCTCTGTGTGAAGGTTATTAAACAAGCCACATGTTAGTGAAAACCTAAAAAAACAATTCTTGAATTTCTAACCTTTTGAACTTGGTAAATGAGATATTGCTCAGAATATTATCGAATAAAGATCCTTAGCTATATTCTCAGGGAGTTGATCGACAAAAAAATCAGTACCTTCACAAGAGAATGTCATATTCATTATAATATTTTTTAATATTCGTTAATATTTATCAAAACAAAAGAAGCAAAGAAAACAAAACGGATGAGATTAAACTTCGATAAACATTTCAAAATAAAAATGAGCGATAGAAATTTTACACAAGGTTTCGATGTCGTCATGACATCATTATCAAGTGACAAGAAAATAACGGCTCAACAGTGTTATATATGCGATGAGAGGTGTGATTGTTCATTAACATATTTGCTTAAACAAATAGACACAAAACACACGAAACACACAAGTTAAACATCACTCAGCCTGACCTGAATCAACTTCCAGAAGTAGCAACTAAGAACCAATTGTTCCAGTTCGATTGCAAGCTTTATGAACAGACTAACGGAGTGGCAATGGGCTCACCTTTGGGACCCCTTATGGCAAACGCATTTCTCTGCTCCATCGAAGAGAAATTAGAACATGACAACAAGCTCCCAGAGTTTTACAGGCGGTACGTCGATGACACGCTTGCTACGATGAAGGATGGGCCAGCAGCAGAAGCCTTTTTAACAACACTCAACAACTGTCACCCATCCATAAATTTCACAATGGAACTAGCTTCTGATAACAAACTACCATTTATTGGTATGGAAATACTTAAGAAAGGTCACAAACTGGAAACTAGTGTTTACCGGAAGCCAACAAATACCGGCCTACTACTCCATCACCAAAGCCATGTGGACAAAAGGTACAAGAAATCGCTCATTAAAACCGTGGTAAACCGTGCTTTTCACCTGTCATCCACATGGGAGTCTTTCGTGACTGAATGTGATCGCCTGAAGCTGATGTTTACGAACCTCAAGTACCCTGAAAGCCTAATTAACTCCATAATTTCTCACTTTGTCACCTCAATGATGACCAAAGATCCTCTCGTGCCACCTCAACTACCCGTCAACGAAGATACTGTTCACCGAGTGGTATTGCCATTTAAAGATCAAACGTCGGCCGATGCAGCGAAAAAACAACTATCTGACCTGAGCAAGAAAATCGATCACACTCTTCAACCAGTACTCAAGAGTCGCAAAATCCGTGAAGATCACAAGATGCGTGAACCAAAACCACCTCTAATTAATCAACAATGCGTAGTGTACAATTACCAATGTGATCTGTGCGATGCAGAGTATGTTGGGTATACCAGCCGGCATTTGCACCAACGTATTGATGAACACAGGTTTTCCGCAATCGGAAAGCATTTAAAGAACGATCACGGCCTTTATAACATCGACGACCTTGCCAATAATTTTTCCGTCCTAAAGAAATGCAACGGAAAACTGAATTGTTTGATTTACCAAATGCTGTTTATTAGAAAGAAGAAACCTAGCCTGAACACGCAATCGGATTCCATCCGCGCGAAACTATTTGTTCAAAGAAATATGTTAATGAGCAATCACACCTCTCACCGCATATATAACGCTGTTGAACCGTTATTTTCTTGTCACTTGATAATGATGTCATGACGACATCAAAACGTTGTGTAAAATTTCTATCGCTCATTTTTATATTGAAAACAAAACGGTGTCTTTAAAAAGCCTTTAGTATGTTAATTGATGGTGCACCTGCAAAATAATGCCACTCGTATGTGCTGAGCATGTATCTCGCACGGCAAAAACTTCATCTCCAAAATAGATGTAACGCATTGTTTAAGCGAATGAGTACTATATGAAGAGAAACAGTCGTAAGGCAGAGCCGATTAAGGACGGTGCCTACTTCTGTTAATGCGCAGAGTTTCTGCGTATCACGCAAGGTATGGCTTCAGATATCTTGAGGTAGATCTGTAGCAGTAATGCACAAGATCATTTCCTCGGAACATCGATAGAAGTTTCTTTTATAGAACTTCTTTCGAAATTCGCTCTGTCGAATGTTTTTATGACACACATTTCAAATTTTGGGGAGAAATGAGAATGATAAGTGACGTTAGCTGTCAAATTGAGATGAAACTGCTATTGTATATATGTCCGTTTTGAATTACTGATCCATTAAAGCCAAGAAGGAAAATGTCAATGGTCTCTCTCTATGTGTGCATACTGTCTATTAAATAAGCTTTATCTTTTGCGAAAACCTAAAGCACTCTCTTCAATTTCGAATATTTTGGACGTGGTAAATGACCGAAAAACAGCCGAAACACAACCGAAAAAAAAATATCCTTAGCTACATAACCAGGACGTTGGTCGAAGGACTTTGGTCGAAAACAAGTTAACGTTAGTACTTGCATTCAAGAAATTTCATGACTAAATTCGTTTTATATTTTCAAAAGAAAAAAGGAAAGGAAAACAAAACCATGTTTTCAAAAAGTCGCTTAGTATGTTAATCGATGGCACAGCTGTAAACTGCTGACAGTTTCATGCACTCCGCATGCGGCGTGCAGAACAATTGTGTTTCCTGTAGGAGCACGTTGTTCAAGAGAATCAATACCACATCAAAAAGTGAAGTGAAACTTCCACTAACTATAAAGTCACAATCCAGACACAATTATATACAACACAAAGCATAGCCCGGGGAAGAACAACTTTTCGAGTAATTAAAATAAGATTAACATCCAAAGCAGCTCTAATATCAAGTTAGAATAGACTATTCCGATGTTTATTCACATTGTTACCAACTGCATAATTACAAGGTTAAGAGTGCCGCTATCTATAGGAAAATTTCACAAACATCTAATAAGACAAACGATGGAAAACTACAACAAATTACAAAAATGCTCTCTAACTATAAACCAAACAATTAAAAGGGAGAACATGTTACCGCAGTTCTTTGGATGGTTTTTAACAGCTGTTGATGGTTAAAGCAGTAACTTACAGGATTCAACAATAACAACACTGCAAGTGACTGGTCTTACGATTACTGTGTTCCGCGATTTCTGAACCATGACATGTTCCGCAGTATGTCCATGATAGAGTGCCGAATGTGTCTCATCTTCCAGCAGTAAACTACTGGGTTCAAAGTAGAATTAAGATATACGAGAGTCCACGAGAAAATTTTAAATCTTTTAAAAGAGATAGTGGGGCCGTTCATTGCAAAGACGACCAAACTGATGAAGAAAGGCAAGTAACAAATCAAAAACACCAGATATACGTAGAATGTACCGACTGCAGATTTAATAAGGCTGGCAAAATTTGCCATTTCGCCATTCTCTGCTCCTTCTTGTACTTGCTGGGCCTGAATCTGATTCTTGTGACTTTTTACGGCTACATAAATTCTGACGTACACCACTGTCGTAACGAGAAGACCAATAACTCCTACAAATAACAAAACAAGTATAAAAATATCCAGCGGAATCCAGAAAATTGTAAAAGGAAGAAGCAAACTCAGCGCCCATTTTGAGATCACCACAGCAACAACACGCTTGTGAGTCACAAGTTCCTGATATCTAAGATGAAGATGAATTGCCAAGAACCTGTCAACACTTATGGCCACAACACCCAAGAAGGAGGCTAAGAAAAACACACATGCAATGACAAGCAAAATCAGATAGGTATTACAGCCGGGGTTGTTTTGTTGTAACCATTTCACCAGAAGTGAGGTGTAAAAAGGCTGACTCAACAAACCAACACCAGCATCAGAAAAAGCAAGACTCAGGAGCAATGCTCGTAAAGGATTGGGCAACGAGGAAGTTTTTCTTATGGCGTGGATTATCACAATGTTCAACGTGATACAGGTGTAGGACAGAAAACTGTTGAAGACACAATTGGCGATGTAAGTCGAACGAAGGTCTGCAAATTCGACGACTTTGGGGGTGATCTCCAGCAGAAATTCACAAATTGCTTTCTTCATCATATCCACAGACGGCTCTTCAAGGTGACCGAGAAGTTGACATAAAAGATGTTTCACGAAACTAAGAGAGTCTCCTTCCTCAACACCACAAACCAATTGGTTCACTTTGGTTGAAAAGATTCCTGTTCTTAATCAAGTTAAGCGCCTTAGCAAACGAAGTCAATTAAGTGTCCCAAAACCCGCCACTTCAGACATTTTGCTATCGTAAAATGCAGTTAATACTCGTTCTTCTTAATTAAGTCATAACACTAAGTAAACGAAGTATTTCCAGAAAAAGTCAATTTAGATGTTCTGTTGTCATAAAATACGGTTAAAACTGACAGTATGTTAATTGCGATGAAGAATTAATACGTGGGTCTTGAACTTTCTAATAAGTTATCAGAATAAAACCAAGACATAAACGTCACTGGCCTGACAGCCGGGTTTATTAAAAAAGCCGTGTGTTTCCAAAAAACATAAGAAAAACTGGCCCGAAATCGGACATTTTAGACGTGGTAAATTAGACATCGTAAGGGATTTCATCTAACGAAGACCCTTAGCAACATGCTTGATCGCAAATAAGTAAAGTTGGCACGTGGATATGAAAATTTCCCATACTTAATTAATATTGCCCTGAAGGTAAAACAACACGGAAATGACGTTAAAAAGTCGTAATTCACAACATCATTTCTTCATGACATCGATCAAAGTTTGTTTTAAAGAACGCCTTTCGAGACTCGCTCTTTCGAATTTTGTTTTTATGAAACACATTTCCAATTTTGGGGAGAAATGAGAATGATAAGTGATGTTAGCTGTCAAATTGAGATGAAACTGCTATTGTATTTATGTCCGTTTTGAGTTACTGATCTATTAAAACCAAGAAGGAAAACGTCAATGATCTCTCTCTGTGTGCATATTGTCCATTAACCAAGTTATATCTTTTGCTAAAACGTAAAAGACTCTCTTCCATTTTGGATTTTTTGGATGTGGTAAATGACATGTCGGTAAGAATACAACCAAAAAAAAGATCCTTAGCTACAATCTAAGGACCTTGAACGAGACCAAGTTAGTACCTGCATACAAGAAATTTCATGACTAAATTTGTTTTATTTGTTTTCATTTGCAAAAAAATACACCTCAACCGACTGGTGTATTAAGTTTGCGGTCAAATTAAAATAAAATATCTTAATTATATCCGTGGGTCTTGACGATTGTAAGTAATGTATCAAACACGACAGACCGTGTATGACCACATTTCCAAACACCAAGGGGAGAGTTGAAAATACGACGCGCAGCGGAGTATTTTTGGCGAACTTTGAGGTGAAATAAAATCGTAAAAACTTGTGCTAATTAAGATCAAATACCCAAACACCGTCACGGTCATGAATGTTCCTTCGTTTAAACTTGATAAATAATTAATGAGTTTCAGAATAGCTATTCAACCGGCGATGGACCAGCATCCCATCCTGGGGGAACTAGAAATGCTCCTGGTCGCTTTATGCTACAAAAACAGGGATAACCTCCGGCCTTATCAGCCACTTGCCTGACGAAGACTTCACATTTTTGCTTTTATAAAACCAAGAGGTAACCGTCACTGGCGTGAGTGTCAGGTCAATTAAGCAAGCATTGTGTTTGTGAAAACTTAAAAGGCTGCCAATAACTTGGCTGACGTTTTACCCGCGGTAAATGAACAATATTACCGAATGACGATCTGTAGCTATATAATAAGTGCACTGATCGAAAATAAATTAGCACGTGCATAGTTATTAGTTCATCTAAGACTGTCAAAAGGAACCACTGTCAACAGTGAACCAAATGAAAACGGTCGCTTCACCTGAAGCCACTTAGAAAATTAATCCATTGTACACCTGCAAACTGCTGCCAGTTTCATCTGCTGTTAACCTCAAGTTTCTGTTATGTAAATGAAAGAGACAACTATACGGCCAGTAGAACTGCTATTTCTTAAAACAACGTAGCAACGCATCCATCAATATTCTGATCTTTGATAAAATTTATTCCAGGCTATCACGATTAATCCTTGCTTAAAGCATAAAACTACCATGGAACGCAACTGTGTCAAAAGTTACCAAGCTATATCAATACCTTATACTCTTATACTCTTCAGTATGTAATGCTCTCCGCAAAAGCGACTAGTGCATATGAAGTAATCAGTTATTTATTCCGGGCTCGGCTCCACAAGTAGGAGCGAACAATGGTAACAAGATCAAATACATTCATTGATAAATAAAGCCTTTTCTAAAACATCGAAAAAAGACACAGTGGAATATGTGCTGAACAACTATCTTAATAGTGTTAAAACACTTTGAGTCAGTTTGACACGATCTCGTTTGTCTTCAGGCAGCTAAATTTAGACTGCTCGTAGTTAATGTTATACACAAAAGGCGTTTATCAACAATAACAGCAATAAATGTGGGGAATAGATGGCATAACACTGCCGACCCTAAGATAAATGCGATGCGCGATTTCTGAGCCAAGGCATGTTCCGCAGTATGTCCATGATAGCGTGTCGAATGTGTCTCATCTTCCAGCAGTAAATCACTGGGTTTAAAGATGAGTTAAGGTGAATGAGAGTCAACGAGAAAAGAGAAAATCTCTTCAAAGCGATATTCGGTCCGTTGCTTTCAATGACGACCACACTAATAAAGTAAGGCAAATAACAGACCACAAACGTCACGTATACGTAGAATACACTAACTGCCGACTTGATGAGACGAGCGAAATGCGCCATGTCGTCAGTCTGCGCTTCTTGTTGTACTTACAGGGCCTGAATCTGATTCTTGTGGCGTTGTACCGTTAAGTAATTTTTGATGTTAACCAATGCTGTAAGAAAGAGCGAAAAAACTCCGAGGAGAAACTCCACAAGATAGTAAATATCGTATCCAGCCCAGAAAATCATCAAAGGAAAAAACACACTAAGCAGCCATATTGAAATCACCTCAGTAACAACACGCTTGTGAGTCATACGTTCCTGATATCTGAGATGAACATGAATTGCCAAAAATCTGTCTAAACTTAAAGCCACAACACCCAAGAACGACGCTAGACAAAACACGTGCACACTTATCATAATGGTAAACATTGTATATGCCTTAAAGCAGGGGTTGTTTTGTTGTAGCCACATGACTAGAAGTGAGATGTAAAATGGTTGACTCAATAAACCAACACCAACATCAGAAACAGCAAGACTCAGGAGCAACGTTTTTGAAGTCTTTGCCAACGACGAAGTTTTTCTTATCGCGTGGATTGTTACAATGTTCAACATGATGGCGGTATAGGACAGAAAACTGTGAAAGACACAATTAGCGATATAAGTCGATCGAAGGTCTTTAACTTCGAGGGTTTTGGGGTAATCACGTAGCAGTAATTCACAGGATATTTTCTCCATAATCGCCTGAAGTCTCCCTAGTGTCCAAGCGGTTGTCCAAACTAGTTTTTTTTCTCGACGCATCAGATCAACTGGATCACTTTGCCGCGAGTAAATTCTTTACATGATACTGATTGTGACGGCAGTAAAGTGTCGTGTTTTCAGAAAACATAGCGCGATTAATGAAATGATAAATCACGTTTGCTATCAAATTGAGATAAAACTGCTAATTTGTACACGCTTTCAGTGTCACGTGCATAGCACCTATCTCTCGACATGCCATCTTTTGGCGTGCTATGTAACCTGGCCTACGTCAAAATGTAAGCACAAGTGGCTTTTTTATGGTCGAACTCGACTTTAAGTCATGAAAGATGGATTTATTTGACATCACACTAAGGCTAGGAGCATCAAGATAACATTCTGTGAGGGATAAATCGACTGCTTTGAATGTTTACATCTTTCGAGTATTAACTGAGCGGTAGGGACCCAATTCTACCCGAACCCACTATTGAGAGCCGATCGACTACACTAAAATCGTTTGAATTATCCCGTAAATCGGGAGTCCACAATCTTCTTCATTCATTTGAGGTCAGTAACTGTCATATACTTGTCATTTGTTCCGGTAATAACCGGAAAAATTGCTAGTACCACATTTCAGCCGTTTACATAGCATGTCGAAAGATGGAATGTCAAGAGATAGTCGAAAGATGTCGCCTATGCATGCAACACTCAAAGCGGGTGTAAAAACTTTCGAATAACTGATCACAATCAAACCAACAGGGATAGGTTAGCGGTCTCTGTGTGAAGGTTATTAAACAAGCCACATGTTAGTGAAAACCTAAAAAAACAATTCCTGAATTTCTAACCTTTTGAACTTAGTAAATGAGATATTGCTCAGAATATTATCGAGTAAAGATCCTTGGCTATATTCTCAGAGAGTTGAGCAACAAAAAATTAGTACCTTCATAAGAGAATGTCATATTCATTATAATATTTTTTAATATTCGTTAATATTTTTCAAAACAAAAAAAGCAAAGAAAACAAAACGGATGAGATTAAATTTCGATAAACATTTCAAAATAAAAATGAGCGATAGAAATTTTACACAACGTTTCGATGTCGTCATGACATCATTATCAAGTGACAAGAAAATAACGGTTCAACAGTGTTATATATGCGGTGAGAGGTGTGATTGTTCATTAACATATTTGCTTAAACAAATAGACACAAAACACACGAAACACACAAGTTAAACATCACTCAGCCTGACCTGAATCAACTTCCAGAAGTAGCAACTAAGAACCAATTGTTCCAGTTCGATGGCAAACTTTATGAACAGACTGACGGAGTGGCAATGGGCTCACCTTTGGGACCCCTTATGGCAAACGCATTTCTCTGCTCCATCGAAGAGAAATTAGAACATGACAACAAGCTCCCAGAGTTTTACAGGCGGTACGTCGATGACACGCTTGCTACGATGAAGGATGGGCCAGCAGCAGAAGCCTTTTTAACAACACTCAACAACTGTCACCCATCCATAAATTTCACAATGGAACTAGCTTCTGATAACAAACTACCATTTATTGGTATGGAAATACTTAAGAAAGGTCACAAACTGGAAACTAGTGTTTACCGGAAGCCAACAAATACCGGCCTACTACTCCATCACCAAAGCCATGTGGACAAAAGGTACAAGAAATCGCTCATTAAAACCGTGGTAAACCGTGCTTTTCACCTGTCATCCACATGGGAGTCTTTCGTGACTGAATGTGATCGCCTGAAGCTGATGTTTACGAACCTCAAGTACCCTGAAAGCCTAATTAACTCCATAATTTCTCACTTTGTCACCTCAATGATGACCAAAGATCCTCTCGTGCCACCTCAACTACCCGTCAACGAAGATACTGTTCACCGAGTGGTATTGCCATTTAAAGATCAAACGTCGGCCGATGCAGCGAAAAAACAACTATCTGACCTGAGCAAGAAAATCGATCACACTCTTCAACCAGTACTCAAGAGTCGCAAAATCCGTGAAGATCACAAGATGCGTGAACCAAAACCACCTCTAATTAATCAACAATGCGTAGTGTACAATTACCAATGTGATCTGTGCGATGCAGAGTATGTTGGGTATACCAGCCGGCATTTGCACCAACGTATTGATGAACACAGGTTCTCCGCAATCGGAAAGCATTTAAAGAACGATCACGGCCTTTATAACATCGACGACCTTGCCAATAATTTTTCCGTCCTAAAGAAATGCAACGGAAAACTGAATTGTTTGATTTACCAAATGCTGTTTATTAGAAAGAAGAAACCTAGCCTGAACACGCAATCGGATTCCATCCGCGCGAAACTATTTGTTCAAAGAAATATGTTAATGAGCAATCACACCTCTCACCGCATATATAACGCTGTTGAACCGTTATTTTCTTGTCACTTGATAATGATGTCATGACGACATGGAAACGTTGTGTAAAATTTCTATCGCTCATTTTTATATTGAAAACAAAACGGTGTCTTTAAAAAGCCTTTAGTATGTTAATTGATGGTGCACCTGCAAAATAGTGCCACTCGTATGTGCTGAGCATGTATCTCGCACGGCAAAAACTTCATCTCCAAAATAGATGTAACGCATTGTTTAAGCGAATGAGTACTATATGAAGAGAAACAGTCGTAAGGCAGAGCCGATTAAGGACGGTGCCTACTTCTGTTAATGCGCAGAGTTTCTGCGTATCACGCAAGGTATGGCTTCAGATATCTTGAGGTAGATCTGTAGCAGTAATGCACAAGATCATTTCCTCGGAACATCGATAGAAGTTTCTTTTATAGAACTTCTTTCGAAATTCGCTCTGTCGAATGTTTTTATGACACACATTTCAAATTTTGGGGAGAAATGAGAATGATAAGTGACGTTAGCTGTCAAATTGAGATGAAACTGCTATTGTATATATGTCCGTTTTGAATTACTGATCCATTAAAGCCAAGAAGGAAAATGTCAATGGTCTCTCTCTATGTGTGCATACTGTCTATTAAATAAGTTTTATCTTTTGCGAAAACCTAAAGCACTCTCTTCAATTTCGAATATTTTGGACGTGGTAAATGACCGAAAAACAGCCGAAACACAACCGAAAAAAAAATATCCTTAGCTACATAACCAGGACGTTGGTCGAAGGACTTTGGTCGAAAACAAGTTAACGTTAGTACCTGCATTCAAGAAATTTCATGACTAAATTCGTTTTATATTTTCAAAAGAAAAAAGGAAAGGAAAACAAAACCATGTTTTCAAAAAGTCGCTTAGTATGTTAATCGATGGCACAGCTGTAAACTGCTGACAGTTTCATGCACTCCGCATGCGGCGTGCAGAACAATTGTGTTTCCTGTAGGAGCACGTTGTTCAAGAGAATCAATACCACATCAAAAAGTGAAGTGAAACTTCCACTAACTATAAAGTCACAATCCAGACACAATTATATACAACACAAAGCATAGCCCGGGGAAGAACAACTTTTCGAGTAATTAAAATAAGATTAACATCCAAAGCAGCTCTAATATCAAGTTAGAATAGACTATTCCGATGTTTATTCACATTGTTACCAACTGCATAATTACAAGGTTAAGAGTGCCGCTATCTATAGGAAAATTTCACAAACATCTAATAAGACAAACGATGGAAAACTACAACAAATTACAAAAATGCTCTCTAACTATAAACCAAACAATTAAAAGGGAGAACATGTTACCGCAGTTCTTTGGATGGTTTTTAACAGCTGTTGATGGTTAAAGCAGTAACTTACAGGATTCAACAATAACAACACTGCAAGTGACTGGTATTACGATTACTGTGTTCCGCGATTTCTGAACCATGACATGTTCCGCAGTATGTCCACGATAGAGTGCCGAATGTGTCTCATCTTCCAGCAGTAAACTACTGGGTTCAAAGTAGAATTAAGATATACGAGAGTCCACGAGAAAATTTTAAATCTTTTAAAAGAGATAGTGGGGCCGTTCATTGCAAAGACGACCAAACTGATGAAGAAAGGCAAGTAACAAATCAAAAACACCAGATATACGTAGAATGTACCGACTGCAGATTTAATAAGGCTGGCAAAATTTGCCATTTCGCCATTCTCTGCTCCTTCTTGTACTTGCTGGGCCTGAATCTGATTCTTGTGACTTTTTACGGCTACATAAATTCTGATGTACACCACTGTCGTAACGAGAAGACCAATAACTCCTACAAATAACAAAACAAGTATAAAAATATCCAGCGGAATCCAGAAAATTGTAAAAGGAAGAAGCAAACTCAGCGCCCATTTTGAGATCACCACAGCAACAACACGCTTGTGAGTCACAAGTTCCTGATATCTAAGATGAAGATGAATTGCTAAGAACCTGTCAACACTTATGGCCACAACACCCAAGAAGGAGGCTAAGAAAAACACACATGCAATGACAAGCAAAATCAGATAGGTATTACAGCCGGGGTTGTTTTGTTGTAACCATTTCACCAGAAGTGAGGTGTAAAAAGGCTGACTCAACAAACCAACACCAGCATCAGAAAAAGCAAGATCCAGGAGCAATGCTCGTAAAGGATTGGGCAACGAGGAAGTTTTTCTTATAGCGTGGATTATCACAATGTTCAACGTGATACAGGTGTAGGACAGAAAACTGTTGAAGACACAATTTGCGATGTAAGTCGAACGAAGGTCTGCAAATTCGACGACTTTGGGGGTGATCTCCAGCAGAAATTCACAAATTGCTTTCTTCATCATATCCACAGATGTCTCTTCAAGGTGACCGAGAAGTTGACATAAAAGATGTTTCACGAAACTAAGAGAGTCTCCTTCCTCAACACCACAAACCAATTGGTTCACTTTGGTTGAAAAGATTCCTGTTCTTAATCAAGTTAAGCGCCTTAGCAAACGAAGTCAATTAAGTGTCCCAAAACCCGCCACTTCAGACATTTTGCTATCGTAAAATGCAGTTAATACTCGTTCTTCTTAATTAAGTCATAACACTAAGTAAACGAAGTATTTCCAGAAAAAGTCAATTTAGATGTTCTGTTGTCATAAAATACGGTTAAAACTGACAGTATGTTAATTGCGATGAAGAATTAATACGTGGGTCTTGAACTTTCTAATAACTTATCAGAATAAAACCAAGACATAAACGTCACTGGCCTGACAGCCGGGTTTATTAAAAAAGCCGTGTGTTTCCAAAAAACATAAGAAAAACTGGCCCGAAATCGGACATTTTAGACGTGGTAAATTAGACATCGTAAGGGATTTCATCTAACGAAGACCCTTAGCAACATGCTTGATCGCAAAATAAGTAAAGTTGGCACGTGGATATGAAAATTTCCCATACTTAATTAATATTGCCCTGAAGGTAAAACAACACGGAAATGACGTTAAAAAGTCGTAATTCACAACATCATTTCTTCATGACATCGATCAAAGTTTGTTTTAAAGAACGCCTTTCGAGACTCGCTCTTTCGAATTTTGTTTTTATGAAACACATTTCCAATTTTGGGGAGAAATGAGAATGATAAGTGATGTTAGCTGTCAAATTGAGATGAAACTGCTATTGTATTTATGTCCGTTTTGAGTTACTGATCTATTAAAACCAAGAAGGAAAACGTCAATGATCTCTCTCTGTGTGCATATTGTCCATTAACCAAGTTATATCTTTTGCTAAAACGTAAAAGACTCTCTTCCATTTTGGATTTTTTGGATGTGGTAAATGACATGTCGGTAAGAATACAACCAAAAAAAAGATCCTTAGCTACAATCTAAGGACCTTGAACGAGACCAAGTTAGTACCTGCATACAAGAAATTTCATGACTAAATTTGTTTTATTTGTTTTCATTTGCAAAAAAATACACCTCAACCGACTGGTGTATAAAGTTTGCGGTCAAATTAAAATAAAATATCTTAATTATATCCGTGGGTCTTGACGATTGTAAGTAATGTATCAAACACGACAGACCGTGTATGACCACATTTCCAAACACCAAGGGGAGAGTTGAAAATACGACGCGCAGCGGAGTATTTTTGGCGAACTTTGAGGTGAAATAAAATCGTAAAAACTTGTGCTAATTAAGATCAAATACCCAAACACCGTCACGGTCATGAATGTTCCTTCGTTTAAACTTGATAAATAATTAATGAGTTTCAGAATAGCTATTCAACCGGCGATGGACCAGCATCCCATCCTGGGGGAACTAGAAATGCTCCTGGTCGCTTTATGCTACAAAAACAGGGATAACCTCCGGCCTTATCAGCCACTTGCCTGACGAAGACTTCACATTTTTGCTTTTATAAAACCAAGAGGTAACCGTCACTGGCGTGAGTGTCAGGTCAGTTAAGCAAGCATTGTGTTTGTGAAAACTTAAAAGGCTGCCAATAACTTGGCTGACGTTTTACCCGCGGTAAATGAACAATATTACCGAATGACGATCTGTAGCTATATTATAAGTGCACTGATCGAAAATAAATTAGCACGTGCATAGTTATTAGTTCATCTAAGACCGTCAAAAGGAACCACTGTCAACAGTGAACCAAATGAAAACGGTCGCTTCACCTGAAGCCACTTAGAAAATTAATCCATTGTACACCTGCAAACTGCTGCCAGTTTCATCTGCTGTTAACCTCAAGTTTCTGTTATGTAAATGAAAGAGACAACTATACGGCCAGTAGAACTGCTATTTCTTAAAACAACGTAGCAACGCATCCATCAATATTCTGATCTTTGATAAAATTTATTCCAGGCTATCACGATTAATCCTTGCTTAAAGCATAAAACTACCATGGAACGCAACTGTGTCAAAAGTTACCAAGCTATATCAATACCTTATACTCTTATACTCTTCAGTATGTAATGCTCTCCGCAAAAGCGACTAGTGCATATGAAGTAATCAGTTATTTATTCCGGGCTCGGCTCCACAAGTAGGAGCGAACAATGGTAACAAGATCAAATACATTCATTGATAAATAAAGCCTTTTCTAAAACATCGAAAAAAGACACAGTGGAATATGTGCTGAACAACTATCTTAATAGTGTTAAAACACTTTGAGTCAGTTTGACACGATCTCGTTTGTCTTCAGGCAGCTAAATTTAGACTGCTCGTAGTTAATGTTATACACAAAAGGCGTTTATCAACAATAACAGCAATAAATGTGGGGAATAGATGGCATAACACTACCGACCCTAAGATAAATGCGATGCGCGATTTCTGAGCCAAGGCATGTTCCGCAGTATGTCCATGATAGCGTGTCGAATGTGTCTCATCTTCCAGCAGTAAATCACTGGGTTTAAAGATGAGTTAAGGTGAATGAGAGTCAACGAGAAAAGAGAAAATCTCTTCAAAGCGATATTCGGTCCGTTGCTTTCAATGACGACCACACTAATAAAGTAAGGCAAATAACAGACCACAAACGTCACGTATACGTAGAATACACTAACTGCCGACTTGATGAGACGAGCGAAATGCGCCATGTCGTCAATCTGCGCTTCTTGTTGTACTTACAGGGCCTGAATCTGATTCTTGTGGCGTTGTACCGTTAAGTAATTTTTGATGTTAACCAATGCTGTAAGAAAGAGCGAAACAACTCCGAGGAGAAACTCCACAAGATAGTAAATATCGTATCCAGCCCAGAAAATCATCAAAGGAAAAAACACACTAAGCAGCCATATTGAAATCACCTCAGTAACAACACGCTTGTGAGTCATACGTTCCTGATATCTGAGATGAACATGAATTGCCAAAAATCTGTCTAAACTTAAAGCCACAACACCCAAGAACGACGCTAGACAAAACACGTGCACACTTATCATAATGGTAAACATTGTATATGCCTTAAAGCAGGGGTTGTTTTGTTGTAACCACATGACTAGAAGTGAGATGTAAAATGGTTGACTCAATAAACCAACACCAACATCAGAAACAGCAAGACTCAGGAGCAACGTTTTTGAAGTCTTTGCCAACGACGAAGTTTTTCTTATCGCGTGGATTGTTACAATGTTCAACATGATGGCGGTATAGGACAGAAAACTGTGAAAGACACAATTAGCGATATAAGTCGAACGAAGGTCTTTAACTTCGGGGGTTTTGGGGTAATCACGTAGCAGTAATTCACAGGATATTTTCTCCATAATCGCCTGAAGTCTCCCTAGTGTCCAAGCGGTTGTCCAAACTAGTTTTTTTTCTCGACGCATCAGATCAACTGGATCACTTTGCCGCGAGTAAATTCTTTACAGGATACTGATTGTGACGGCAGTAAAGTGTCGTGTTTTCAGAAAACATAGCGCGATTAATGAAATGATAAATCACGTTTGCTATCAAATTGAGATAAAACTGCTAATTTGTACACGCTTTCAGTGTCACGTGCATAGCACCTATCTCTCGACATGCCATCTTTTGGCGTGCTATGTAACCTGGCCTACGTCAAAATGTAAGCACAAGTGGCTTTTTTATGGTCGAACTCGACTTTAAGTCATGAAAGATGGATTTATTTGACATCACACTAAGGCTAGGAGCATCAAGATAACATTCTGTGAGGGATAAATCGACTGCTTTGAATGTTTACATCTTTCGAGTATTAACTGAGCGGTAGGGACCCAATTCTACCCGAACCCACTATTGAGAGCCGATCGACTACACTAAAATCGTTTGAATTATCCCGTAAATCGGGAGTCCACAATCTTCTTCATTCATTTGAGGTCAGTAACTGTCATATACTTGTCATTTGTTCCGGTAATAACCGGAAAAATTGCTAGTACCACATTTCAGCCGTTTACATAGCATGTCGAAAGATGGAATGTCAAGAGATAGTCGAAAGATGTCGCCTATGCATGCAACACTGAAAGCGGGTGTAAAAACTTTAGAATAACTGATCACAATCAAACCAACAGGGATAGGTTAGCGGTCTCTGTGTGAAGGTTATTAAACAAGCCACATGTTAGTGAAAACCTAAAAAGCAATTCCTGAATTTCTAACCTTTTGAACTTAGTAAATGAGATATTGCTCAGAATATTATCGAGTAAAGATCCTTGGCTATATTCTCAGAGAGTTGAGCAACAAAAAATTAGTACCTTCATAAGAGAATGTCATATTCATTATAATATTTTTTAATATTCGTTAATATTTTTCAAAACAAAAGAAGCAAAGAAAACAAAACGGATGAGATTAAATTTCGATAAACATTTCAAAATAAAAATGAGCGATAGAAATTTTACACAAGGTTTCGATGTCGTCATGACATCATTATCAAGTGACAAGAAAATAACGGTTCAACAGTGTTATATATGCGGTGAGAGGTGTGATTGTTCATTAACATATTTGCTTAAACAAATAGACACAAAACACACGAAACACACAAGTTAAACATCACTCAGCCTGACCTGAATCAACTTCCAGAAGTAGCAACTAAGAACCAATTGTTCCAGTTCGATGGCAAACTTTATGAACAGACTGACGGAGTGGCAATGGGCTCACCTTTGGGACCCCTTATGGCAAACGCATTTCTCTGCTCCATCGAAGAGAAATTAGAACATGACACAAGCTGCCAGAGTTTTATAGGCGGTACGTCCATGACACGCTTGCCACGATGAAGGATGTGCCAGCAGCAGAAGCCTTTTTAACAACACTCAACAACTGTCACCCATCCATAAATTTCACAATGGAACTAGCTTCTGACAACAAACTACCATTTATTGGTATGGAAATACTTAAGAAAGGTCACAAACTGGAAACTAGTGTTTACCGGAAGCCAACAAATACCGGCCTACTACTCCATCACCAAAGCCATGTGGACAAAAGGTACAAGAAATCGCTCATTAAAACCGTGGTAAACCGTGCTTTTCACCTGTCATCCACATGGGAGTCTTTCGTGACTGAATGTGATCGCCTGAAGCTGATGTTTACGAACCTCAAGTACCCTGAAAGCCTAATTAACTCCATAATTTCTCACTTTGTCACCTCAATGATGACCAAAGATCCTCTCGTGCCACCTCAACTACCCGTCAACGAAGATACTGTTCACCGAGTGGTATTGCCATTTAAAGATCAACCGTCGGCCGATGCAGCGAAAAAACAACTATCTGACCTGAGCAAGAAAATCGATCACACTCTTCAACCAGTATTCAAGAGTCGCAAAATCCGTGAAGATCACAAGATGCGTGAACCAAAACCACCTCTAATTAATCAACAATGCGTAGTGTACAATTACCAATGTGATCTGTTTGATGCAGAGTATGTTGGGTATACCAGCCGGCATTTGCACCAACGTATTGATGAACACAGGTTCTCCGCAATCGGAAAGCATTTAAAGAACGATCACGGCCTTTATAACATCGACGACCTTGCCAATAATTTTTCCGTCCTAAAGAAATGCAACGGAAAACTGAATTGTTTGATTTACCAAATGCTGTTTATTAGAAAGAAAAAACCTAGCCTGAACACGCAATCGGATTCCATCCGCGCGAAACTATTTGTTTAAAGAAATATGTTAATGAACAATCACACCTCTCACCGCATATATAACGCTGTTGAACCGTTATTTTCTTGTCACTTGATAATGATGTCATGACGACATCGAAACGTTGTGTAAAGTTTCTATCGCTCATTTTTATATTGAAAACAAAACGGTGTCTTTAAAAAGCCTTTAGTATGTTAATTGATGATGCACCTGCAAAATAGTGCCACTCGTATGTGCTGAGCATGTATCTCGCACGGCAAAAACTCCATCTCCAAAATAGATGTAACGCATTATTTAAGCGAATGAGTACTATATGAAGAGAAACAGTCGTAAGGCAGAGCCGATTAAGGACGGTGCCTACTTTTGTTAATGCGCACTGGTTCTGCGCATCACGCAAGGTATGGCTTCAGATATCTTGAGGTAGATCTGTAGCAGTAATGCACAAGATCATTTCCTCAGAACATTGATAGAAGTTTCTTTTATAGAACTTCTTTCGAAACTCGCTCTTTCGAAACTCGCTCTTTCGAATGTTTTTATGACACACATTTCAAATTTTGGGGAGAAATAAGATAAGTGATGTTAGCTGTCAAATTGAGATGAAACTGCTATTGTATATATGTCCGTTTTGAATTACTGATCCATTAAAACCAAGAAGAAAAATGTCAATGGTCTCTCTCTATGTGTGCATACTGTCTATTAAATAAGCTTTATCTTTTGCGAAAACCTAAAGCACTCTCTTCAATTTCGAATATTTTGGACGTGGTAAATGACCGACAAACAGCCGAAACACAACCGAAAAAAAAGATCCTTAGCTACATAACCAGGACGTTGGTCGAAAACAAGTTAGTACCTGCATTCAAGAAATTTCATGACTAAATTCGTTTTATATTTTCAAAAGAAAAAAGAAAAGGAAAACAAAACCATGTCTTCAGAAAGTCGCTTAGTATGTTGATCGATGATACAGCTGTTAACTGCTGATAGTTTCATGCACTCCGCATGCGGCGTGCACAACAATTGTGTTTTCTGTAGGAGCACGTTGTTCAAGAGAATCAATACCACATCAAAAAGTGAAGTGAAACTTCCACTAACTATAAAGTCACAATCCAGACACAATTATATACAACACAAAGCATAGCCCGGGGAAGAACAACTTTTCGAGTAATTAAAATACGATTAAGAGCTTCTGGCCGAGAGACCGGGGCAGACTTGGAAATGAAGTTTGGCCGATTTCGCTCAAAATTGGTACGAAAAGTCGTTATGTGGACTTATGTAATATGCCAAAGTTTCAGCTTCAACGACGTTCTTTTTGTCTAGTTCTGGATATCAGCCCCTTAGGGGTTCTCAGAAGCTGATTTTCAGTACAATTTTGGCCACTTTTCAATCTCTCTTTTAGCAACGTACAATTAATTTCAGACAAAAACAAAACCATGTTTGCAATGCCCTATTCTTAGGCTTCTATGGGTAAAAACATTAGCGCGCGGGAATTTTTCGTTAGCCTGTGGCTGTTATCACAACTTGGTCCTATTTGAAGCATATGGGAAGCAACCGGAAATGGCCTGTTTTTCAGATCGCATATTTTCCATGCCCATGTTTTATATCCTGAAGTCTCAGTATCCCTGCAAAGTTCAGCCTTTAATTTAGTAATATCAAGAAAAAAATACTAAGGTTGAGGCCTTTTTACTAAGAAAAAACTTACGAGAAGATGACTAACCGGGCCACCTCCGGTTAAAGTTTCAACAAATCGTGTCTATAAAAATCAGCCATTTAATTTCGATTAATACCTTTTTTCCTTCTAAGTCATGAATCAGAGACTCTGAAGTTAATTGTAACCAAAAAGAGTTACCGTTAATCAGAAATTTTCATGTGATTTTTTTTCGGACCGATCAGATTTTGGTCCATTAACGGTTGTAAATGTTGTGGAAGAAGTCCGAGTCATTGTGGAAAAAAAATACATACATATACCTAACAATCCATCTCTTGCCGGTTAATCACAATGCACCTCTGCATCTTTTTTGGTCCAAACTGCAATATTAAGTTTATCTTTAACATTCAACTCGTTCAACGAAACAAGTCTGTGGCCCCGAGTAATGAAGCGCTAATTAAATCAGGTATATTAAGCCGCCAAACTTTGTGGTCCCATTTCGTACCATAACCAGCATAACCCACCTGTCTGGGACTTCTTTTCTGAAAAACAACTTATCCGTCACTCTAAATGCAATCACAACGGGAAATTTCAAATATAATTAGAGCTAATTGTCTAATACAAAATGCAGTCTCACTATTCCAAGTCTATATGCAAAGTGTCTGGATAAATTCCCTTACTATAAACACTTACCTGACTTCAGGTTTACAGGCATACCCCTTTCTTATAATACCTTAAAAGTGAAGCAACATTAAAAACCTTAGCCCCAGCGATAAATTGGTCGTGAGTGCGTTGTTGCGAGTAATGAAAATGCAGGTTGATTCATACCGTACGTGGCGAGATAACGACACGCCAACTTATCTGTAGTTTACTAGCTATGATTGACATGGAATTCATTTTTTTCCCGTCTAGAGTCGTCCCCTTGATACTGCAGAGAATGATTAGGTGTATAACTTGCATGAGAACCTAAAGAACGAATAAAAATATGTTACAGAATATTTATTCACACCCAGTCCCCCAGTGGAAACGGCCTTGGTATTATAAATTGAGGACGTCCAAGACGGTCTGTTTTCCCCGCCAAGTTGCTGAATGTCCGACCAAATTGTCAGAAAATTAGTCATTGGCACACTTTCCCTTTCTCTATCGGGATTTTCCATTTGTTGCGGTTTCAGTTAGCACAGATCCAGACTAAATCGGTGTACTGCATATATCCAAAGATAGGACGGGGGAGGAGTGGATTTTCCTTCAAAGACTACGGCTTATAGCACCCCTAGCTGCAGAATTGCTGGCCCTTAACTCCGATTTCCATAATAAGAAGTGATAATCCCCAGGACGACCAGTATGCTTGCAGTAGGTGATATGGTAAGTCGTCACAAGGCCCAGTGCCTCATACCTGCGGGAGCTTAAATTGGTTATTGCTCTTCTTCCCTAGACAGGATGACAATCACCGGCTCTCATTTATACATCTAGGTGGAGAGAGGTACTGTGAAAGAAAATTACCTTTTGCATGACGACATGGCAACGCCCTAGTAACCAGGAACGCTCAATCCGGAGCCCAGCCCGCGAACCATTAGGCCGCGACCGTGCTATGTGCTAGGCAGTTGCTTTTGTATAGGATCCGAATGCGTTACAACGTTTCATGCTTACTTATTCTGTCCTAAATTGATAAAATGCAACGGGGAAATGAATATATGGCCAGCATGTGGATATCTTGCTGGCTGGATTGTTTATTTACAAGAAAAGAAACTATCTGTGATCAATTAATTAAACTTATTAAACCAATTCAGTCTTTAAGCGAATTTGTTTCATTTGAGTGTGCTTGAAAGGCAGAGGAGCGAAAAAGTCTGGCTATTACAATTTAGTCTCCTGGAAAACTGAAAACATGATTATACAGTGTCCTGTTTGGAAAGAAGATGACATTTGCGGGGCATGATATAACAAGACATCAGAGCCTGCTGTGACTCTCCCATTAGCGAGGTTAGATCGAGATGTTACCCACCTACTGGTCAAATTAAAATGGGCACTGGTGGTAATAAACTGGCCGCGTCTCACAGAGTTGACAACTGCCCTGAATGGAAGTTAAAGTATGAATTAAAGAAGATTGTGATTTGCCCACGTCACCGTGGAAAATCTACCTGTTTGCGTGACCAAAGTGCGCCATGTCAACACCCTTTTTTCCATCCAGGAGAAAACAGAAATTAAAGAAACCGAAAAAGATTATTGCTAACGTTTCAGATAGCATATTCGAGGAGTTCGGCATTGTAATACCTATTATATCCCATAAGTATCCTAGGGGAGAGTGACTGCATGCATGTTCATCAGACATGTCTTTAATTCGTTCCACTGGTTCAAGGATCGTTGTTCCATCATCATCTGCATACACATTTGAATAAAATATTTCTAACTTAAATTGCCTACCCACACACAATTCAATTGTTAACATTTTCGACGCCATATTGGATGTTGTTTCACTTGAAGAGTCGAAAGGGCTTGGAGATGAATTAAGTAGTTTCACATAATTGCCCAATATTAAATAACAGAGGAGACACTTCGCGTGTCATGCGAAAAAATGTAATCTCTGGGCCCTCTATTGTATTACGAGGCTTACTTACTTACAGTCTCTATCGTAACGATAGTGTTCGTATTTAGAATCATACCAAAGGGGAGCAAAGATCGAAGCTTGAAGGAAAGCACCTCTGGGTGTGTCGCAATTGAGTCGGAAATTTCAGTACCACTAGTCACACAAGGTATTTGTGATCTTCTGGCAAGGGGAATGAGAAAAAAACTCACGGCTTAAAATTCTAATAATAGTGAATAGTCAGCTATGAAGGCATGTGACGTCCGAATTCATGACTATTCCATGAAGTCAAAATATCGTTTTTGCCAAATATAACAAACTTAAAAGAGAAGAGAAAGGGTACTAAAGGATTGAAAAGGTGCAAAAAACCATGTTTGTCCCAAGAAACTTGAAAACGTCAATAAAAAACAGAGAATTAGATTAGAAAACTCAAACTTTGGGTAATTATGCCTGACAAAGCAAGGTTGCCATGGAAACAAAGCAGAGTCCCATAAATAACGCTTTTGGTGTGTGTGTTTTTTGCTCAGCTTTTCCCACCTAACTTATACACTCAGTAAACAGCTTGTTTCATTGTATCTTGATTACTTTTCTTGTTATCAACGTATAAAGTTTCCCCCTCACCTTCCAGTCACCTGGGTACAGGGTACAAATTTAGTTTTAAATCCGTCAGTAGGAAAATTAATTTCTAGTTTATGGTTTGGAAATATATATTCCCTTTAAATAATTTACTTTGGGATAATTGATTGGTTGTTAATTGTGTGGCTGGTGTCTAAAAATCTCTCCTAATAAGGAAATTAGACCTTGACAGGAAGTGCGTAGTAGGTAATTTCTCTTTAAGTGTTTCCTAGTAAAAAAGCCTCAACCTTAGTATTTTTTTCTTGATATTACTTACCTACGAGCTGAACTTTGCAGGGATACTAAGACTTTACGGTGTAAAACATGGGCATGGAAATTATGCGATCTGAAAAACAAGCCAATTCCGGTTGCTTCCCATATGCTTCAAATAGGGCCAAGTTGTGATAACAGCCACAGGTTATCAAAATATTCCCGTGAGCTAATGTTTTCACCCATAAGCGCCTGAGGATAGGGCATTACAAATACGGTTTTGGGTTTTTCTGAAATTAATTGTACGTTGCTTAAAGAGAGATTGAAAAGTGGCCAAAATTACACTGAAAATCAGCCTCTGGGGCCCCTTGAGGGGCTGATATCCAAAACTCGGCTAAAAAATGGTCGTTGAAGCTGAAACTTTGGCATATTACATGAGTCCACATAACGACTTTGTGTAAAAAATTTTAAGCGAAATCGGTCAACCTTCATTTCCAAGGCTGCCCCGGTCTCTCAGGCAGAAACTCTTAACATCCAAAGCAACTCTAATATCAAGTTAGAATAGACTATTCCGATGTTTATTCACATTGTTACCAACTGCATAATTACAAGGTTAAGAGTGCCGCTATCTATAGGAAAATTTCACAAACATCTAATAAGACAAACGATGGAAAACTACAACAAATTACAAAAATGCTCTCTAACCATAAACCAAACAATCAAAAGGGAGAACATGTTACAGCAGTTCTTTGGATGGTTTTTAACAGCTGTTGATGGTTAAAGCAGTAACTTACAGGATTCAACGATAATAACACTGCAAGTGACTGGTCTTAAGATTACTGTGTTCCGCGATTTCTGAACCATGACATGTTCCGCAGTATGTCCATGATAGCGTGCCGAATGTGTCTCATCTTCCAGCAGTAAATTACTGGGTTCAAAGTAGAATTAAGATATACGAGAGTCCACGAGAAAATTTTAAATCTTTTAAAAGAGGTAGTGGGGCCGTTGATCGCAAAGACGACCAAACTGATGAAGAAAGGCAAGTAACAAATCAAAAACACCAGATATACGTAGAATATACCGACTGCAGATTTAATAAGGCTGGCAAAATTTGCCATTTCGCCATTCTCTGCTCCTTCTTGTACTTGCTGGGCCTGAATCTGATTCTTGTGACTTTTTACGGCTACATAAATTCTGACGTACACCACTGTCGTAACGAGAAGACCAATAACTCCTACAAATAACAAAACAAGTATAAAAATATCCAGCGGAATCCAGAAAATTGTCAAAGGAAGAAGCAAACTCAGCGCCCATTTTGAGATCACCACAGCAACAACACGCTTGTGAGTCACAAGTTCCCGATATCTGAGATGAAGATGAATTGCCAAGAACCTGTCAACACTTATGGCCACAACACCCAAGAAGGAGGCTAAGGAAAACACACATGCAATGACAAGCAAAATCAGATAGGTATTACAGCCGGGGTTGTTTTGTTGTAACCATTTCACCAGAACTGAGGTGTAAAAAGGCTGACTCAACAAACCAACACCAACATCAGAAAAAGCAAGACTCAGGAGCAATGCTCGTAAAGGATTGGGCAACGTTCAGCATGATAGAGGTATAGGACAGAAAACTGTTGAAGACACAATTTGCGATGTAAGTCGAACGAAGGTCTGCAAATTCGACGACTTTGGGGTTGCTCTCCAGCAGAAATTCACAAATTGCTTTCTTCATCATATCCACAGACGGCTCTTCAAGGTGACCGAGAAGTTGACATAAAAGATGTTTCACGAAGTTAAGAAAGTCTCCTTCCTCAACACCACAAACCAACTGGTTCGCTTTGGCTGAATAGATTCCTGTTCTTTATAATCAAGTAAAGCGCGTGTCCCAAAACCCGCCACTTCAGACATTTTGTTATCATAAAATGCAGTTAATACACGGTCTTCTTAATTAAGTCATAACACTAAGTAAACGAAGTATTTCCAGAAAAAGTCATTTGAGATGTTCTATTGTCATAAAATACTGTTAAAATTGACAGTATGTTAATTGCGATGAAGAATTCATACGTGGGTCTTGAACTTTCTGATAACGTATCAGAATAAAACCAAGACATAAACGTCACCGGCCTGACAGCCGGGTTAATTAAAAAAGCCGCGTAAAACATAGGGAAAACTGGCCCGAAATCGGACATTTTAGACATGGTAAATGAGACATCGCAAGGGAATTTCATCCAACGAAGACCCTTAGCAACATGCTTGATCGCAAATAAGTAAAGTTGGCACGTAGATATGAAAATTTCCCATACTTAATTAATATTGCCATGAAGGTAAAACAACACGGAAATGACGTTAAAAAGTCGTAATTCACAAAATCATTTCTTCGTGACATCGATCGAAGTTTTTCATTTTATAGAACTTCTTTCGAAACTCGCTCTTTCGAATTTTGTTTTTATGAAACACATTTCAAATTTTGGGAAGAAATGAGAATGATAAGTGATGTTAGCTGTCAAATTGAGATGAAACTGCTATTGTATTTATGTCCGTTTTGAGTTACTGATCCATTAAAACCAAGAGGGAAAACGTCACTGATCTCTGTCTGTGTGCATATTGTCTATTAACCATGTTATATCTTTTGCTAAAACGTAATGGACTCTCTTCCATTTCGGATTTTTTGGATGTGGTAAATGAGATGTCGGTAAGAATACAAGCAAAAAAAGATCTTTAGCTACAATCTAAGGACCTTGAACGAGACCAAGTTAGTACCTGCATACAAGAAAGTTCATGACTAAATTTGTTTTATTTTTTTTCATTTGCAAAAAAATTTACCTCAACCGACTGGTTTATAAAGTTTGCGGTCAAATTAAAATAAAATTGCTTAATTATATCCGTGGGTCTTGACGATTGTAAGTAATATATCAAACACGACAGACCGTGTATGACCACATTTCCAGACACCAAGGGGAGAGTTGAAAATACAACGCGCAGCTCAGTATTTTTGGCGAACTTTGAGGTGAAATAAAAGCGTAAAGATCAAATATCCAAGCACCGTCACGGTCATGAATGTTCCTTCGTTTAAACTCGATGAATTATTAATGAGTTTGAGAATAGCTATTCAACCAGCGATGGACCAGCATCCCATCCAGGGGGAACTAGAAATTCTGCTGGTCGCTTTATGCTACAAAAACAGGGATAAGCTCCGGCCTTATCAGCTACTTGCCTGACGAAGACTTCACGTTTTTGCTTTTATAAAACCAAGAGGTAACCGTCACTAGCGTGAGTGTCAGGTCAATTAATCAAGTATTGTGTTTGTGAAAACTTTAAAGACTGCCAATAACGTGGCAGACGTTTTACCCGCGGTAAATGAAGAATATTACTGAATGACGAACTTTAACTATATTATAAGTGCACTGATCGAAAATAAATTAGCACGTGCGTAGTTATTAGTTCATCTAAGACTGTCAAAAGGAACCACTGTCAACAGTGAACCAAATGAAAACGGTTGCTTAACCTGAAGCCACTTAGAAAATTAATCCATTGTACACCTGCAAACTGCTACCAGTTTCATCTGCTGTTAATCTCAAGTTTCTGTTATGCAAATAAGAGAGACAACAATACGGCCAGTAGAACTGCTATTTCTTGAAACAACGTAGCAACGTATCCATCATTATTCTGATCTGTGATAAAATTTATTCCAGGCTATTACGACTAATCCTTGCTGAAAGCATAAAACTACCATAGAACGCAACTGTGTCAGAAGTTCCCAAGCTATATCAATACCTTATACTCTTATACTCTTCAGTATGTAATGCTCCGCAAAAGCGACTATTGCATATGAAGTAATCAGTTATTTATCCATTGTCGGCTCCAGAAGTAGGAGCGAACAATGGTAACAAGATCAAATAAATTCATTGATAAATAAAGCCTTTTCTAACACACCGAAAAAAGACACAGCGGAATATGTGCTCAGCAACTATCGTAATAGTGTTACAACACTTTGAGTCAGTTTAACAAGATCTCGTTTGTCTTCAGGCAGCTAAATTTAGACTGCTTGTAGTTAATGTTATACACAAAAGGCGTTTATCAACAATAACAGCAATAAATGTGGAGAATAGATGGCATAACACTGCCGACCCTAAGATAAATGTGATCCGCGATTTCTGAGCCAAGGCATGTTCCGCAGTATGTCCATGATAGCGTCTCGAATGTGTCTCATCTTCCAACAGTAAATTACTGGGTTTAAAGATGAGTTAAGGTGTATGAGAGTCAACGAGGAAAGAGAAAATCTCTTCAAAGCGATATTCGGTCCGTTGCTTTTAATGACGACCACACTGATAAAGTAAGGCAAATAACAGACCACAAACGTCACGTATACGTAGAATACACTAATTGCCGACTTGATGAGACGAGCGAAATGCGCCATGTCGTCAGTCTGAGCTTCTTGTTGTACTTGCAGGGCCTGAATCTGATTCTTGTGGCGATGTACGGTTAAGTAAATTTTGATGTTAACCATTGCTGTAAGAACGAGCGAAAAAACTCCGAGGAGAAACTCCACAAGATAGTAAATATCGTATCCAGCCCAGAAAATCATCAGAGGAAAAAACACACTAAGCAGCCATATTGAAATCACCGCAGCAACAACACGCTTGTGAGTCACAAGTTCCTGATATCTGAGATGAAGATGAATTGCCAAGAATCTGTGTAAACTTAAAGCCACAACACCCAAGAACGACGCTAGACAAAAGACACTAATAATGACGATAAACATTGTATATGCCTTACAGCCGGGGTTGTTTTGTTGTAGCCACACGACTAGAAGTGAGATGTAAAATGGTTGACTAAAGAAACCAACACCAACATCAGAAACAGCAAGACTCAGGAGCAACGTTTTTGAAGTCTTTGCCAACGACGAAGTTTTTCTTATCGCGTGGATTGTTACAATGTTCAACATGATGGCGGTATAGGACAGAAAACTGTTAAAGATACAATTAGCGATATAAGTCGAACGAAGGTCTTTAACTTCGGAGACTTCGGGGTAATCACGTAGCAGTAATTCACACGATATTTTCTCCATAATCGCCTGAAGTCTCCCCAGTGTCCAAGCGGTTGTCTAAAGTCTTGTTTTTTTCTCGACGCATCAGATCAACTGGATCACTTTGCCGCGAGTAAATTCTTTACATGATACTGATTGTGAGGGCAGTAAAGTATTTCCAGATCTAGGTCTTTTCAGTGTCGTATTTTCCGAAAACATAGCGCGATTAATGAAATGATAAATGACTTTTTCTGTCAAATTGAGATAGAACTGCTAATTTGTACACGTGGGTGTTTAAAAACTTTCGAATAACTGATCACAATCAAACCAACAGGGATAGGTTAGCGGTCTCTGTGTGAAGTTTATTAAACAAAACACATGTTAGTGAAAACCTAAAAAAAATTTCTTGAATTTCTAACCTTTTAAACTTAATAAATGAGATATTGCTCAGAATATTATCGAGTAAAGATCCTTAGCTATATTCTCAGAGAGTTGATCGACAAAACGTTAGCACCCTCACAAAAGAATGTAATATTCATTATAATATTTTTTAATATTCGTTAATATTTTTCAAAACAAAAAAAGTAAAGAAAACAAAACAGTGTCTTTAAAAAGCCTTTAGTATGTTAACTGATGGTGCACCTGCAAAAGTGCCACTCGTATGTGCTGAGCATGTATCTCGCACGGCAAAAAAATCCATCTCCAAAATAGATGTAACGCATTGTTTAAGGTCATTCCCCCGAAAAAGAACGCACAATAGATTTTCATTTAAATTTTACGTGTTGGCTGCTTATATCACGAGAACTTAAATTTTGAAATAAAAAAGGGGGGTCCCCATACTCGTTTAGGAGCAGGAAGACCCTCGATCAACCCCATAATTCCTTAAATTATCTGCTTTTAGAAACGTTTACATTTAAACCACTCACTTTACCCTTTGTGAGAGCAGAAAATAGGGAGAAAGTTAAGCGAGAAATGCAACAATGGATGTACTGCATCAATGTTAACGAGCAATTTGATGCACGTTTCCTGATAAAGGCACCTATATTTAGTCGACAGGGATTCAACATGTTCCAAGCACGCAGTGTTCTTGAGGGCACTTCTTATCGTTTACGAGTGCTTGCTATGCTCTCATTTTCAGTGATAATTTGTTGCAATAGAAATCTGCCTATATTCACTGTATAGAAAGAAAGTGATCGTTCCATTCAAACTAAGTAAAAAAATCGTTCGGTCCCCGTACTCGTTTCCGAGAAAAAAACGATCGTTTGTCTCTCGCAACCCAAGCCGTTTGGAAAAAGCCACCATTTTGCATGTGCATGCGCTTGCGAGCGCGCGCTAATGACGCGAAAATCGTGCGCAGCAGGGACGCGCAATGCAATTCCGAGGAATAACCTTAAGCGAATGAGTACAAGGCAGAAAAAAGTGTTGCCCAGTTAAATTCTGCCCTCCGTGAATTAAACGAGTGGTGCCTCATTAACAGATTAACACCCCACCCAAGTAAAAGTGAGGCCATGCTAATCTCTAGAAGAAATCTCCCGGCTAATATTCCCCCGATCTTCATTGGAAACTCTTCAATTGAATGGGTATCGAAATCACGATTACTGGGAATGACCGTTGATGAGAAACTGACCTGGATTCCGCACATGCTGGAACTCAAGAAATCATTTGCTCAAAAACTAGGATTACTTAAGAACTCGAGATTTCTTCCTAGGAACGTTCGTCAGGATCTCTATTTTAAGGTCATTTTGCCCTCAGTGACCTATGGTCTTATACTATGGGGATCTTGCTGCAACTCCGACTTATTTCAGTCCCTGGAAAGACTTCACTGCAGGCTTGCGAGGTTTATTTTTAACTTGCCGAAAGACATGGCTTCTGTTGATGTCCTACAACGGGCCCAATGACCCACTCTGTCTATTTATTATAAATGAGCCATTTTTATCTGTTTTCATAAAGCTTTTCACGATAGGTTACCTGTCACATTAATCGATCTGATTTCTAAGAAACGGGCCACAAATTATTCAACCCGGACCTGCGCTTCTTTAATTGTTCCCCGCTTCAACACGCGTCACATGAAGGACTCTGTCGCGTTCAGAGGCTCAGTCCTGTGGAATGCAGTGACCAACAACTGCAGTGCCCTGAAAAAAAATGTTCCATATCGTGACCTCAGGCTAAAGCTTAAATCTCTAGTTAATTTTAATGAATTCAGCTTTAAGATAACGTCTTCATCCACTTGTAATTTTAGAAAAGATGACTTTGTATATACTTAAAAACTTATGCTAACAATCTCGTATTGTATATATCGCTGACTTAAGTTCAAACGTTTTTTCTGTAAATACCCCTAGTTTTTAGTTTTTAATTACTTAGCGATTAGTTAATTACAAACGACCCCACAAGCTCATGTAGCTTTAATACTCATTGTTTTAAAATAAAGGTTAAAGGTAAAGGTTATCTACTATAGGAAGAGAACCAGTCGTAAGGCATAGCCGATTAAGGACGGTGCCTACATTTGTTAATGAGCACACGTTCTTGCGCATCACGCAAGGCATGGCTTCAGATATCTTGAGAAAGATCTGTAGCAGTAATGCACAAGATCATTTCTTCAGAACATCGATCGAAGTTTCTTTTATAGAACTTCTTTCGAAACTCGCTCTCTGGGGAGAAATGAGAATGATAAGTGATGTTAGCTGTCAAATTGAGATGAAACTGCTATTGTGTATATGTCCGTTTTGAATTACTGATCCATTAAAGCCAAGAAGGAAAATGTCAATGGTCTCTGTGTGCATACTGTCTATTAAATAAGTTTTATCTTTTGCGAAAACTTAAAGTACACTCTTCAATTTCGAGCATTTTGGACGTGGTAAATGACCGAAAAACAGCCGAAACACAACCGAAAAAAAGACCCTTAGCTACATAACCAGGACGTTGGTCGAAAACAAGTTAGTACCTGCATTCAAGAAATTTCATGACTAAATTCGTTTTATATTTTCAAAAGAAAAAAGAAAAGAAAAACAAAACCATGTCTTCAGAAAGTCGCTTAGTATGTTGATCGATGATACAGCTGTAAACTGCTGACGGTTTCATGCACTGCGCATGCGGCGTGCACAACAATTGTGTTTTCTGTAGGAGCACGTTGTTCAAGAGAATCAATACCACATCAAAAAGTGAAGTGAAACTTCCACTGACTATAAAATCACAATCCAGACATATTATATAGAACACAAAGCATAGCCAGGGGAAGAACAACTTTTCGAGTAATTAAAATATGATTAACATCCAAAACAAATCTAATTTTCAAGTTAGAATTGACTATTCCGATGTTTATTCACATTATTATTATCAACTGCATAATTACAAGGTTAAGAGTACCGCTATCTTTAGAAAACTTTACAAACATCTAATAAGGCAAACGATCATGGAAAACTACTACAAATTACATCGATGTTCTCTAACCATAAACCAAACAATCAAAAGGGAGAACATGTTACTGCAGTTCTTTGGATGGTTTTTAACAGCGGTTGACGGTTAAAGCAGTAAATTACAGGATTCAACAATAACCACACTGCAAGTGACTGGTCTTAAGATTAGTGTGTTCCACGATTTCTGAACCATGACATGTTCCGCAGTATGTCCATGATAGCGTGTCGAATGTGTCTCATCTTCCAGCAGTAAATTACTGGGTTCAAAGTTGAATTAAGATATACGAGAGTCCACGAGAAAACGTAAAATCGTTTTAAAGAGATAGTGGGGTCGTTCATTACAAAGACGACCAAACTGATAAAGAAAGGCAAGTAACAAATCAAAAACACCAGATATACGTAGAATACACCGAATGCAGATTTAATAAGGCTAGCAAAATTTGCCATTTCGCCATTCTCTGCTCCTTCTTGTACTTGTTGGGCCTGAATCTGATTCTTGTGACTTTTTACGGTTACATAAATTCTGATGTACACCACTGTCGTGACGAGAAGACCAATAACTCCTACAAATAACAAAACAGGTATAAGAATATCCAGCGGAATCCAGAACATCGTCAAAAGAAGAAACACACTAAGCGCCCATTTTGAGATCATCACAGCAACAACACGCTTGTGAGTCACAAGTTCCTGATATCTGAGATGAAGATGAATTGCCAAAAATCTGTCAACACTTATGGCCACAACACCCAAGAAGGAAGCTAAGAAAAACACACATCCAATGACCTCAAAAATTATATAGGTATTACAGCCGAGGTTGTTTTGCTGTAACCATTTTACCAGAAGTGAGGTGTAAAAAGGCTGACACAACAGACCAGCACCAACATCAGAAACAGCAAGACTCAGGAGGAGTGCTTTTAAAGGATTGGGCAACGAGGAAGTTTTTCTTATCGCGTGGATTGTCACAATGTTCAGCATGATACAGGTATAGGACAGAAAACTGTTGAAGACACAATTTGCGATGTAAGTAGAACGAAGGTCTGCAAATTCGACGACTTTGGGGTTGCTCTCCAGCAGAAATTCACAAATTGCTTTCTTCATCATATCCACAGACGTCTCTTCAAGGTGACCGAGAAGTTGACATAAAAGATGTTTCACGAAGCTAAGAGAGTCTCCTTCCTCAACACCACAAACCAATTGGTTCACTTTGGCTGCAAAGATTCCTGTTCTTAATTAAGTTAAGCGCCTTAGCAAACGAAGTCAATTAAGTGTCCCAAAACCCGCCACTTCAGACATTTTGCTATCATAAAATGCAGTTAATACTGGTTCTTCTTAATTAAGTCATAACACTAAGTAAACAAAGTATTTCCAGAAAAAGTCATTTCAGATGTTCTATTGTCATAAAATACGGTTAAAACTAACAGTATGTTAATTGCGATGAAGAATTAATACGTGTGTCTTGAACTTTCTAAAAACTTATCAGAATAAAACCAAGACATAAACGTCACCGGCCTAACAGCCGGGTTTATTAAAAAAGCCGTGTGTTTCCAAAAAACCATAAGAAAAACTGGCCCGAAATTGGACATTTTAGACGTGGTAAATTAGACATCGTAAAGGATTCCATCAAACGAAGACCCATAGTAACTTGCTTGATCGCAAATAAGTAAAGTTGGCACGTGCATATGAAAATTTCCCATAATTAATATTGCCATGAAGGTAAAACAACACGGAAATGTTGTTAAAAAGTCGTAATTCACAAGATCATTTCTTCATGACATCGATCAAAGTTTCTTTTATAGAACTTCTTTAGAAACTCGCTCTTTCGAAGTTTGTTTTTATGAAAGACATTTCAAATTCTGGGGAGAAATGAGAATGATAAGTGATGTTAGCTGTCAAATTGAGATGAAACTGCTATTGTATTTATGTCCGTTTTGAGTTACTGATCCATTAAAACCAAGAAGGAAAATGTCAATGGTCTCTGTGTGCATATTGTCTATAACCAAGTTATATCTTTGGCTAAAACGTAAAAGACTCTCTTCCATTTCGGATTTTTTGGATGTGGTAAATGACATGTCGGTAAGAATACAACCAAAAAAAAGATCCTTAGCTACAATCTAAGGACCTTGAACGAGAACAAGTTAGTACCTGCATACAAGAAACTTCTTGACGAAATTTCTTTTATATTTTCAAAAGAAAACAAGGAAATGAAAACAAAACCATGCCTTCAGAAAGTCGCTCAGTATTTTGATCGATGGCAAGTCTCGTGTACTGCGCATGTGGCGTACGTAAGAAACGCGTTTCTTGTAGGAGCACATTGTTCAAGGAAATCAATACCATATGAAGTGAAACTTCCACTAACTATAAAGTCATGATCCATAAACAGTTAACTATGACGCAAAGCCCAGCTCAAAGAGAAACATTTTTTTCGAGCGATTAAAATATATTTAATATCCAAAACAAATCTAACTCAAGTTAGAACATTTCGATGTTAGGTTCAGTATTCACATTACTATAAACTACACAATTACAAGATTAAGAGTGCCGCTATACTGTAGAGGAAAAAACTAATGAAAATCTACAACAAAATTACATCGATGTACTCTAACCATATGCCAAAACAATTTAAAAGGGAGAAAATGGTAAGCAGTTCTTTGGATGATTTTAAACTGCTCGTCATGTCAAGTGATGTGCGATTTCTTTACACTTTCGGCGGTAGAAAGTTAATGCGGACAGCCTACTGAATGATGTCTTATCTTAAAGCAGTAAATTACAGGAATCAACAATAATAACAGTGCAAGTGACTGGTCTTAAGATTACTGTGTTCCACGATTTCTGAACCATGACATGTTCCGCAGTATGTCCATGATAGCGTGTCGAATGTGTCTCATCTTCCAGCAGTAAATTACTGGGTTCAAAGTTGAATTAAGATATACGAGAGTCCACGAGAAAAAGGAAAATCTTTTTAAAGAGATAGTGGGGCCGTTCATTGTAAAGACGACCACACTGATAAAGAAAGGCAAGTAACAAATCAAAAACACCAGATATACGTAGAATACACCGACTGCAGATTTAATAAGGCTAGCAAAATTTGCCATTTCGCCATTCTCTGCTCCTTCTTGTACTTGCTGGGCCTGAATCTGATTCTTGTGACTTTTTACGGCTACATAAATTCTGATGTACACCACTGTCGTAACGAGAAGACCAATAACTCCTACAAATAACAAAACAAGTAGAAAAATATCCAGCGGAATCCAGAACATCGTCAAAGGAAGAAGCACACTAAGCGCCCATTTTGAGATCACCACAGCAACAACACGCTTGTGAGTCACAAGTTCCCGATATCTGAGATGAAGATGAATTGCCAAAAATCTGTCAAAACTTATGGCAACAACACCCAAGAAGGAGGCTAAGAAAAACACATATGCAATGACATGAAAAATCACATAGGTATTACAGCCGGGGTTGTTTTGTTGTAACCATTTCACCAGAAGTGAGGTGTAAAAAGGCTGACTCAACAAACCAACACCAACATCAGAAAAAGCAAGACTCAGGAGCAATGCTTGTAAAGGATTGGGCAACGAGGAAGTTTTTCTTATCGCGTGGATTATCACAATGTTCAACGTGATACAGGTGTAGGACAGAAAACTGTTGAAGACACAATTTGCGATGTAAGTCGAACGAAGGTCTGCAAATTCGACGACTTTGGGGGTGATCTCCAGCAGATATTCACAAACTGCTTTCTTCATCATATCCACAGACGTCTCTTCAAGGTGACCGAGAAGTTGACATAAAAGATGTTTCACGAAGCTAAGAGAGTCTCCTTCCTCAACACCACAAACCAATTGGTTTACTTTGGCTGAAAAGATTCCTGTTCTTAATTAAGTTAAGCGCCTTAGCAAACGAAGTCAATTGTATTAAGTGTCTCAGGACCCGCCACTTCAGACATTTTGTCATAAAATACAGTAAATACTGGTTCTTCTTAATTAAGTCATAACACTAAGTAAACGAAGTATTTCCAGAACAAGTCAATTCAGATGTTCTGTTGACATAAAATACAGTTAAAACTGACAGTACGTGAATCGTGGTGAAGAATTAATGCGTGGGTCTTGAACTTTCTAATAACTGATTAGAATAACACCAAGACGTCACTGGCCTGACAGCCGGGTTTGTTAAACAAGCCAGGTGTTTCCAAAAAGCATAATGAAAACTGGCCCCAAATTGGGCATTGAATTATGAAATGATGTAGAGCTCGCCCTCTAAGATGTTTGGTATTCGAAAAAAAAAAATTTCAAATTTAAGGGATAATTATGGAAAACTATGTTTCACATCAAATTGAGATAAAACTTCTAATTTTAACTATTGGTCTTAAATTACTTATTATATGAAAACCAAGACAAAAAACGTCAGTGGTCTCTGTCCATATCTGCATCCTGTCCATTAACCAAGCCATCTGTTTGCGAAAACCTAAACAACGTTCTTCTATTTCGGATCTCTTGGTCGTGGCAAATTAAATGAAATATAGCTAAGAATACTACCGAAGGAAGACCACTATTGACTTCCTACGGGCTTACAGTGGTGTTCGAGAAAAATTCAGCGGCATCACAAGAGAATTTTCACGTATTAATTATCTTAAATTTTGATGAAATAACAATAAAAAATAAAACAAAACCAAACGATGTCTTCATTTGGTATGATAATCAATGGACAACTTGTAAACTGCTCCCAGTTTCGTGTACTGCGCATGTGCGCGCGCAACAAACGCTCCGTTTCCAAGCGTGGGTGAAGCACTTTGTTCCAGAGAATCAATAATACACGACGGGAAACTACTACTAAGAATAATACAGTCACAATCCAAATACCATTTTTAAAATGTGTGTTGCATCCAACTGAATAGATATATCTCAAGCTGGAATAGTCCGCTGTTTATTTTATTGTCATCAATAATATAATCACCAGGGTAACAATGTCGCTATATGTAGGGAAACGTTAATAACAATTAATTAAACTTAAGTTTAAAAACTACAACAAATTACATCGGTGTTAAGTAGTCATATACCATAGAATTTAAACAGGAAAAATTTCAAATTACTGGATTCAACAAAAATTGGTCTTAGGATAAGTTTGACGCACGATTACTGAACCATGACATGTTCTGCAGTATGTCTACCGACTATAGCGTGTCGAATGTGTCTCATCTTCATCTACATCTACATTTATTAAGTTGATAAAATCTTGGAAGACATCACATCAACTGTACATAAGAACTAAGATAGAATATATATATATAAAACGGTTATAAAATGCCTCAAGCCAACAAAGAATGCCACTGCGTCAGGAGGATCAATGAAGATTCACAGTCCAAGCCTCACCGCAAAAATGAATTTAAAAACGTTTGATAAAGCAAGGACGGACAACTTCTGACGGTAAAAAAAGTTAAAAAGTTAAAAATTTAATAGAAAAACGTTTCGGTCTTAGACCTTCATCAGTTACAAGAGAAAAAGGACGAAAACTAAGTTTAAATACGGTTACAGTGTGGGAGATTACGTAACGAAATGAAAAATGCAATATTGTGCTATTAATACATCGTGATTAATACAATACAGGAAGAAAATGCAAAACGAGAAATACAATGCTGTACTATATATATATATGCACATATGCAAAAGTTAGATAAAAGTAAATGTGTAAAAATAACACGATAAATAAATAGCAGCAGTAAATTACTGGGTTTAATGATGAGTAAAGATATACGAGAGTCTATGATTAAAGCGGAAATCTTTTTAATGTGATCCTGGGGCCATTGACTTTAAAGGCGACCAAACCGATAAAGTAAGGCAAATAACAAACTAAAGACAAGAGATATACGTAGAATATACCGACTGCAGATTTCATGAGGCTAACAAAATCTGTACTGCTTGTTGTATTTGCCGGGCCTGAATCTGATTCACTCCTGATACAAGAACCAGTATGTATGCATAATTTTATTGTAAATTACGCTACGCAATGAACGGAGATGGGATTTGGCTGGAATGCAAAGGAACAAGGCACCAGTGGAGTGGCCCCGAAGCCAAGGCACAGAACCGACTGAGGGATTGGTGCTTGGACGGTTGCTATGGAAAACGACAGCATAGCAAGGCCCTTTGCATAGTCGCACTGTCCGATGCCAGTGAAGAAAGAAAATAAAATAAAAAAGGGGGAGCAGGGAGATGACGGACTGGGGTAGTGAAAGGAAGGGCGGGAACAAACACAAACAACTTCCACAGAGCAAACTGCAAAAGCGCGTGAAGCCAGATCCCCGCGTGCGAGCGAGGCTGCACCGGGTCGAGGCATAGGCTGTGCTCCCATACGTTAACTTCTGTCAATCAAAGATTGACACCAATGTAACTATAAATAAAATGGGGCACGGAAATTGCGATGGACTGCACGTACATGTGCAATGACAGTGTGAGTGAGAGGTTTCCTTTAAGGCCAGTTACCGAGCAAACTGACAGGCTGTGACGATGATTTTCAGAATTTATGATGTAATGCGCCTTTGATCATTGCATGTTAAAAAGTACAATTTAAGTAGTTTTTATTATTACTATTATTTTGCCCGCCTGCTTTGACCATCTAGAGGAAAGTTTTTCTTGTAAAGAAGTTTAGTTCAAAACGTTTTGCCCGCCTGTGAAAACCAGTTACCCTCCTACTGAAAATTTTAATGAAACCACTGCATTGAGTATTCTATCCACTTAAGCAAACTTCAGACGTTACTTTTACAATCAAATTTTAAAAAAACGTGTCCAGGGAGAATCTGAAACTGTAGAGACGTCCCTACCATTACTCGTTGTTTCTCTTCTCGCTGGCTTGTTTCCTTCTGGTGGTGTCTTGTTATCATCCAAATACGACCCATTAATTTTTTCAACTTTGCCCTCTCTCTTTGCCTGCCTTCTGTGCAATCTTTCGCTCAGAGCTGTAGAGGGCCGCTCACTTCCAAACATTTCATCACCAAGTCCCAGATCATCATTGCTTCAGACAACAAAACTTCTGTTAATATAAGATAAGGTGTGTGAAAGTTTTTTAATCCAGTGGGTTTTTGCACACAGTTTGTTGTATGGAAATAAAGAAACTTGAGACTTCAACGCTTACCATCATTACCACCCAGAATGGAATCTAAATCCTGATCTAATGCTGCTCGGCCTGAAGCTGGAGATATCAAATATAAAGCTCATGAGATGATCTTCAGACAATGTCTACTACATTGTTGATATCACCAATTGAACCACATCCCTCTCGGTGTTAAGACATAACTAATGTCATATTTGAGTCTGTGGATGAAATGGCAGGTATAAGCAGTTGCTTATAAAGTAAAACAAAATGGTATACTCAGCAGTGTTTTCTTGCAGTATTCCCTAGTTCCCAAGTACACTCTTTGAAAAAATTGTTACATCTACTTTTTGGAATACAACAGGAAACTTGATTTTATAGAAGAATCCTGATTTTTCGAACCTCCAAGGGAAACAAAAATTGGTTTGAGAATCTGGTAGTTTGAGAAATCTGGGGTAAAATTACATTGTTCAACTGAGGAGAGGGAAAAAACTTGAGGTTCAAGTTATTGGGAGATTTAAAAAAATTGAGGGTTCAAGAGATCCATATTCCACTGCGTTTCAAAACCAAAAGATAACAATGTAGCAATCCACAATACAATTGACACAAGACATTCCCAGATTATTTGTCTATTACATGTACAGTGCAGCTCAGATATATCCGAACCAAAATATACGCGTAATGCGCGTCAGCCCAATACGCGTATACGCGTATGCATATACGCACATACGCGTATGCATATACGCACATACGCGTATGCATATACGCACATACGCGTATACAGCATATACGCGTATGCCTGATTAGTATGTATGAGCTGACCTATTGTTTCTTCTTTTCTTATCAGGTCATTGTTGTTTTCAATGGCTTGACAGCTTGCCACAGAGCGAGAAAGAGTTTTCTTTATTTTGAATACGCGTACATAGTATACGCGCGTATGCCTACAGACTAAGCAAAATGTTAGCTGAAACTAACATTTTGCAATTGGGCACTTGACTGGAAATTAACTGACTGAATATTGATTAAAAGAGAGAGTATTTTGTCGTTAAATCAAAAATTTACTATTTTTTTTTTGTCAAATAGAACCGGGGATACACGCTTCAACAATCCCATCTTCATGGAGCAAACATCACAACCGAAAGATAACATCTTCTCGAAACAAAGTCTGAACACGGTCTGAAACGTGTGCCGAAACACACAACTTTTCCTCGAAGAAAATTAAAAATAACAAAATGTGAGCGGCGCACCATAGAATCTTCGATAAACAATTCTTTTGTCAGGAAAAGAGTAATTTACTATTTGAATGAACGGTTTGTGTCAGATACCGGAGATATCACTTTCTCGACAAGGTCGAAACGCTTCAAACAATAAACATCTCGCAAGCGACTTGCCGACGCATGCCGAAACACAGAACTTTTCCTTGAAGAAAAAATAACTAAACGTGAGCAGCGCGCCATAGAAACTTTCATAAACATTTCTTTGGCTAAAGAAAGAGCATTTTACCGTTTGAATGAACGATTTGTGTCAAATAGAACCGGAGATATCATTTTTTCGACAAGGTCTTCGGAACGCTTCAGACAATGAACATCTCGCAATCGACTTGCCGACGCATGCCGAAACACAGAACTTTTCCTTGAAGAAAAAATAACTAAACGTGAGCAGCGCGCCATAGAAACTTTGATAAACATTTCTTTGGCTAAAGAAAGAGCATTTTACCGTTTGAATGAACGATTTGTGTCAAATAGAACCGGAGATATCATTTTTTCGACAAGGTCTTCGGAAAGCTTCAAACAATAAACATCTCGCAAGCGACTTGCCGGCGCATGCCGAAACACAGAACTTTTACTTGAGGAAAAAATAACTAAACGTGAGCAGCGCGCCATAGAAACTTTGGTAAAAGGAAGAGCATTTTACCGTTTGAATGAACGATTTGTGTCAAATAAAACCGGAGATATCATTTTTTCAACGAGGATCTTCAGACAATAAACGCTTCGCAAACAACTTGCCGACGCGTGCCGAAACACACAACTTTTCCTTGAAGAAAAAATAACTAAACGTGAGCGGCGCACCATAGAAACTTTGATAAACAATTTTTTCGTCAAGGAAAGAGTATTTTACCATTTGAATGCATGATCTGTATCAAATATAACCGGAGATATCATTTTTTCGACTAGGATCTTCAGAACGCTAATTCAGACAATAAACATTTCGCAAACGACTTGCCGACACGTGCCGAAACACAGATCTTTACTTGTAAGAACATAAAGTTCACGTGTTAAAATAGGGAGTTCAAGCGACTGTATCAATTTTCTTCCCATTTTTAGTAGCTTAAGATCAAGTGTTGATAAACGGTAGTTTGTCGGTGAATTTGCGAAGTGATCGAAATATGATAGCTTTTATTGACCGGCTGACGTTTTAACAATATGCAAATTTCGCTTTGAAGCCATTTTCATTCTCAAGAAACATAATGTCCTTTGTTTGACTAACAATGCTTCACATAAAGAAACTTGTGGGAATGCATAACAAAGAGACATATACGCGCGTATATACGCGTATATGTGCGCGTATATACGCGTATATGTGCGCGTATTGACATACGCGTATACGCAAAATACGCTCGTATGATACGCGTATGCGTAGTTCGCTTATATCTGAGCTGCACTGTATATGTCACTGTTGTTGTTGGGTGACAATATGGGTTAATTGTTAAGTAAAAGATATTACTGATATTGCCTGAAGTTATAATCATTATTGTAAACCAGCCTCAAGCTATCCGGAGTCAACTAAAGAACATTTACATACATTGATACACCTGCTTCAATAGAAGCTAGTAAATTCATTCTGTGGGTCATAATCATCATTTCAAATACAGCCAAACCACTCCTTATGGACGCCTCCATGGACACCCCTACATTACAGACAGTATACTTGGTCCCAGAAAAACCCGAATTCATGTGATCTCTTTCTCTATAGTAACCTCCATGATACAGACACTCAGGTCTGCCCCTTTGGTGTCTGTATTGAAGTGTTTTGACTGTAACTCCAAACAGTTGTATATAAATTGTTGAATTACAGATGCAAGATCAAGAAATGTCCAGGTGCAAAGAAAACCAAATCGAAAGACCTTCTCATTAGCCCACAGAAATATTTCATCTCATACAGTACCTCAGTAAATTGAATTTCCACAAAATTTTTGCAAGAAACTTCACTTGCCCTTTAGTCAAGTGACGGACAGAATCCCTAATAGCCTGACTCAGATCAATGTCCACTGGCTAAGTGGGCTATCGATGTGACTTTCTTTCCACACTGAATATGCTGAGTGATGACTATGTTTTATAAGTGATATAGCACATATCTTTAATTAAATGGACTTGAAATCTAACAATCAGTCACACTGGAGAAAACAAAAAAACTGTTATGTTCTGCTGGAAAGTGTTCAGGTGTGTGGTAACAAAAGCGGTTCTTTTGTTATGGTTAGAACTCAAGAATGTCAGTACCTTTAGAAATGTGATTGTCAAGGCAATTAAGTGACCGACATTTCAACACAGTAAAGTAAAGTCATCTTCAGAGTCAGTAAAGTCATGCTGTCTGTTAAGGTGATTCCCTAGAAATAACACTTGACCTTAGATTTTTTTCAAATTTTTCTGGTTGTTCCTATTAATGCAGGTATTGGAAATGTGCGATAAAAAACATATGGTTCAGTGCTTGTTTAAGAGTCCTAACTCGTCAAAGGTGCATCAAAAATCTGTGCAATGGTACCCATTAAGTGCGTTTTTCTTTTTCTGAATGCTGCCACGTTTTGGGGTATCAGTGGCCAAACACATGGAGTTAATATTAAAAAGTTTCAATAGATACATTGCATTGTCTTAAAGGAACAACTTGATATGCGTTTCTTGGCAAAAATGTACATCTAGGATCAGAGTTGACGAAAAGTCTTTCCAGAGTGCATCTTCTAGGGGTGGTAAGGTTCAGGTCACGAGTGAAAGGGTCAGTAAACATTTTTGGCAGTAATTTTTTTACTTGACATTAAAATTTTTTCTTACTCATTCAGTGGAAAGGCAATGACTTATAGACTAATTTAATGCAATAAAAAAGGTACCTTGCTATGCTTGTTTCAGAGAAAACAAAGACACATATCAGATACATATAAATTAAAAAGGTAGATCTAGATACTAACAAAAAAACAATTTAAAAATAGTCAAATTCTTGGGCCGACAATTGCAGTTAGGTTAAACTCCTAACTGCAGTTAACGTGAAGTTATCTGTCCAAATAAATCCAGTTATTTTGGACATAAGGAAAATATGGAATTCGGAATCCAGAAACGGAACTGGAAGCAACAAAGCAGAACTGGAAACACATCTGCAATTCTTATTTGTCTAGTTCCGGTTCTGGTTCCAGTTCCAGTTCCAGTTCCCGTTCCGGTTCCGGTTCCGGGATTCCGAATTCCGAATTCCGAATTCCGGATTCCACCTTTTCCACACGCCCGTTATTTTCACCATTACAGATTTTGTTCCAAATTCCGAAGTTACCTGATCAAATTCATAACTAGTACTAACAAATTAAGTACTACAATAATACACCATTTGTCGACAAAAAAAAATACAACAAAATAGCTTTTAAATTACCAGCGCGTCCAACGGCTGATCGGCGGCAAGGGAAGGTATGGCCACCCTACAAAACAGAGCAAAATCTCAATTGATTATCCAAGAATCCTTTAAAATTCTAATGTCTTTTACTTCTATTTAGACCAGCTTTGTACTTCTTACCCTTCTCATTCCATAAGAATCTTCAAAGTTTTCAACGTCAAATTACAACCGGAAGATCCACCATTTTGAAAACGTTTGGTAAACAAACGCATACACTAACTTGGTAAGCCGCTGAGGATCGCGGTTGCATGTGATTTCCCGCGCATTTCGTTGTAGATGGTTGTTGTAGATTTCGTAGCCGATTTCGTTGTCTTTGCGAAATCTGCAACCTTTGTTGATTTCGTGAGTTCCAGAGGAGGCTGCAATTAAAAAGAAGTTGTTTTAACACCTCAAGCGTCCGTTAACGTAGTCCTTTCGTGCTTTTATTGTGCTTGAAACATGGCTTCTGGTAGCGTCAGGATTTCTCAAGCTGCGGTTTCAAGCTGCTCAGAGTCTAGCCGAGTTCATTTGATGGCCTGCGAGATTGATCATGATGGTGAGGCACCAGTGTCATCTTATTTTGATACATCTGTGCGAGAAGAGGGGACGACTACAGGAGTGCAAAACGGAGAAAAAGGTTGGATTACACATAAACTTAAGCTCAGATTGTTTCGTGGAAAAAGGACTAGTGTAATTGATCACTTGATCTTATAAACAAGGGTGCGTTCCTTTGGGGTGATCTCGATCGGGATCAGTGATCCAATATCACTCAGATCATAGTGCATCAAAGGAACCGATGAATCCACTTTAGTCACAGATACATCAGTTCTTTTGATGCATCATGATCGTAGTGATCTTGGGTCACGGATCCTGATCCAGATCATCCCAGAGGAATGCACCCCAAGTCAATCAAAAATAGGTACCAGCTCGTAGTGGTAGACAGATTATCGTGTCCATAACTAAATTCTTGAGATCTGATTGGTTCTCTATTTACCTATTTTGTCAGTTCAATGGCATAGGATCAAAAAGGCATCTAATAGGCGATTTGCATAATGGCGTCATTTGACTACAACTACCAGAATCCTTCAGTTTTTCTGTTTCTTATGCTAATTAGGGCAAATGTTATTGAAACCCCACTGGGAATTCAAAATTTGAATAATAAAGAAAAAACGAAGGGAATTCTTGTAGTTCTAGTCAAATGACGACAACGTCCAAATCTGTTATTACGGCTGATCAATAACATGACTTGTAATTAGACATCTGAAACTGGACACCTGTGTCATTTTCTTCTTAATAAAGCCTTTAATGTGTTCTTGCAGTTTTCTGGCTGGCTGTTTGTAAAACTATTGAAATAGACACGAGAAAGAGACAAGAAGAGAGGAGAGTTAGATTACTGTTCTCATAAGTTCAAATTTGAAATCACTTGCCCAATTACTTTCTTTATACTACAGGCTGAGAAATTTCTGAAATGTGATTGGCTAAGACCAGTAGTATTTAAGCCAAATTTGAAATACTTACATGTAAAAATTACAGCCAGTTTCCATGGTAACTGAAAAATTATTGTTTCTAATTTTAAAACAATGGCGGATAGACTTCCCGATTGTGATGCGAAAGAACTACAACAATTTAAGGAAAATGCCGAAAATTCGAACACAAAGAAAAGCACTAAGACCTGGGTTACTGTTTGGACCACATGGGCTGAAGAAAAAGGATACAGTCCAGATATTGTAAGCCATGAAGCCAAGGAACTTGACAAGATGCTTCAGAAGTTTTTCGCCGAGGTGAGAAAGGAGGATGGTTCAGAAGGAAGGAAGGAAGGAAGCAGGCAGCAGCATTTCCATTGCCAAGGACAGAGAGTTTGTCAACAGTTGCAAAGTACTCGAAGGGAAAGCTCGCTTCCTCCGTGAACAGGGCTATGGCAAATGTCCCCGTGCATCAGAAGCACTAATCACTGAAGATGAAGAGCTGTTGTGGTCCAAAGGGCTCCTTGGCAGCCAGTCTCCGAAGTCCCTAATAACCACAATGTGATTTCTTTGGACGCAACATTTCGGATTACGAGGCTGTCAGGAACACCATGACATGTATGTCGAAGATTTTTCATTCACCAAAGACGACAATGGCATCGAGTACATCACGTACAAAGAAAATCCCACAAAAACGCGTCAGGGCGGCCTTCGCAAAAAAAGAAGAGTGGTTCAGCCGAAAATGTTTGCAACTGGTGGGCCAAGATGTCCAGTCAAGCTTCTAAAGACGTTCCTGTCACACAGACCCGAGGAAATGAAAAACAGTGGGCCATTTTACCTCGCGGTGATTGAGCGCCCTAAGTCTCAAGTGTGGTATAAGCGACAGAGAATGGGGATCCACAGCATTAATTCCTTCATGAAATCTATGGCTCTTCAGGGCGAGATTGAAGGTAAACGGCTCACAAACCACAGTGCACGCAAAACGCTGGTGAAGAAACTCAAAGCTGCCAACCAACCTCGCTCCGCAATTATTGGCGTCACTGGCCATACAAACGAGCGCTCTTTAGCCGACTACGAGGAAGGTGATGAGAATGAACAATGGCTGATTTCTTCAATCATAAGCTCTGACGGTCAGGCAAGCACGTCCAACCAACGCCGTCCTCTTCAGAATGTTGGCCTTTCCTCTGATGTGGAAAACACGCTGATGATGAATGAAGAGCGGTTGACTACAATCAACAATTTCCACGGCTGTCAAGTGACCATCAACTACCAGCTTAGCCAGAAGTTTCCCGAGCCGAGGTGCAGTGTTCCACAGGCACAATCGATTGCAGATGATTGTTAAACTTTGATTGATGAGCCTATTAAAAACTTTCACTCTTTAGAACTGAGATTTACAGACATTCGAGTACAGTTTCATCACAGTTGTGTGATGTGTGACCATATGTGATGTTTAAGCGATCACATGTTTAATCACATGTCATTGTAAAGCCATTCAACTGTGTGTGACTAAATAAAAATATGTGTGTTATATGAAATGCAAAATTTCTTTGCCTTGTAGTATAAGCAAAAAATAGCACGGTTTCTTCGGGGTATTTGGGATAAATACCGGCTCGTGATATTTCAAAACTCCCCAAATATCACTCGCCGCAGCGGCTCGTGATATTTTGGTGAGCTGCATTGGGTGATTCCAGAAAATATCCGTATCATACCATGGGCGGGAGGGGTAGAGTATTGTGGAATTTCTGAAGGCAAGGGGGGGGGGGGGCAGTGGGTAAAATGTCCATGCCACCGTGGTAGGATATGGATATTTTCTGGAATCACCCATTATAGCATCACATGAAATCAGGCCTGCCAGTTAGTCCATAGGCTCTGGGAGTGTGTCATACATTGGCTAGCACCTTGCTTGCAGGGTCAAGCCCTGAGCAGGATCAGTGCACTGCGTTCCTGGGCAGGACACTTTACTCTCACAATACCTCTCTCTGCCCGGGTGTCCAAATGGGCACTTGTTGGGGGTAATCCTGCCATGGTCTTGCCTCCCATCTTCAGGGGTGGGGAGGTAGGAATTTTCCTAGTTACTTCATACCCAGGAAACCAGAGATAAGTAACAGCCTAATGGGCCAAGTCAGGCTGAAGGGCAGACTTTACATGGAGTAACTATGGATTTAACTGCATTTCTTTCCAAAATTAATCATTTTATAACCAAAATCATTACTAATATACCAGAGATTTATTGTATGCTGGTATTGAGAAAAGTTAAAGCATAATATTTCATTGCTCTCCTGGCTCCGTCATGATATAAATATTTAAACTGCATAACTAACTACTACAGAAGTTATATGATGGTGAGATCTCCTTCAAGATTTTTGTCATTACAAGAATTATCATTTTTAGAAAATGTACAATGTAGCTCAGTGGACCCTGGTTCAAGAGATCAGAGTTCATTTCCTGGATGGAATCTTTGTGATTTTATTGTGAATTGCTCTCTTTTCTTGCACATGTAAAGTTATGCAACTGTGAGAATTAATCTTTACCAGCCTTGCTTGATCCATGAGTCTGATACTCTCCAGAAAACTGTAAGCAAGGGTAAATTCAAACATTCTGTCAGTAACCCGGGGTGGAATAGCAGCTCTTATTAGATGGTGCTATCTTGCCTGCTCGGCATTACCCGCTATGTCCCGCATGAAAATAGTGCTCTTTTTTCCATATAATAAATCCTTTATTGACCAAGCTTGTTCAATCAAAATGACTGTATATTGACCTCGTTCTATTTTTGCATGCTTATGGACCTCAACTCCATCTCAGTCCATAAACATGCAAAAAAAGAACTTGGCTAATATCCAGCCATCTTTACCTCACTCTTGGTCGGTAACCCATATATCTTGCCAGAGTGGGAGCTAGAGTTAAACTTGACCTGTTAAACAACCTTCATGTTCTGTAGGCATAAGAGAGTAATCTGATGTTTTTAATATTCCATTTTAAGTTGGATGTTTTTATTTAATTCTTAGTCTTGAGTGCATCCTTTCGAGGACGTGGTCTTCAGGGTTGTGTTCTTAATTTACCAGCGGGATACACTGGGTACGTGATGAAAGAGGAAAAGAGACCATTTACTGATGAAGAGGTAAGAACTAAGTTTCTAGACAATCTTTAGACAGGTCTTGAGGTCACAAATTACAATAAACAACTTTACATGTAGTGTCTACTGTTAAGAGGCTCTCTCTAATACGTTAGCCCTGTTTTGGAGAGGTCTTCTTTATTTGAAACATATTTCTGATGCACTAGTCAACTTTTGCTGGGATTATTTTTAGGAACGGGTGATGAAAGCCACTCACAAGTTCTCACAGTTCACTTACTGGAACTTAGAGACTCCACCATCAAATAATGATGCTATTGTCAAAGCCATTCAATGGATAAATATAGCCTCTGCAGTAAGTAATGGAAATTATGTCATTTACACATATGAAAACTACATTTGAAAGTGCATGCATATATAATAATATTATTATGAAATAGATTCCATGTTATTGTGCACCTGTTGAGTGATAGATCACAGATGACATCAAAATGTGATAAGAGCGAAAAGTGGTACACTCACCATTAGCCAAGTTTGTCACTGATGTTTTTACCACATTTTGACGTCTTCTGTGATCTGGGACTGAACAGACGCTCGACAACATGGAATCTATCTGTTTTATATAGTGAAGAAACCAAAAAAATTGGCAATGACGTCATCTGTATGTCTGTCCTCCAATAGATCATAAGTAAAATCCAATCAAAATGCGAGCTAGGTGGCCTCATGGTTAGTGCACTCGTCTCTGGATTGAGCGGTCTTGGTTTGAGCCCTGGCTGGGGACATTGTGTTATGTTCTTGGGCGAGACACTTAACTCTCACAGTGCTTCTCTCCACCCAGGTGTATAAATGGGTAGCAGCAAATTTAATGCTGGGGGTAACCCTGCAATGGACTAGCATCCCTACCAGGAGGGAGAAGAAATACTCCTAGTCGCTTCTTGCTACAGAAACCAGTATAAGCTTCGGCCTGATGGGCCACTTGGCTCGTATGCAGACTTTACCCTCACCAGTATTACTGTACATGAAAATTACTTGGCCCGCATTAACCAAGCAGGAGTTCTGTATTGGAGAATCCTGACCGAGGTCATGAGTACAGACCAAATGCAGTGAAGTTTGTACACATGACCGAGGTCAAGATTCTCCCATACAGACTGACTAAGCTTGGTTAGTAAGATATTATATGTCAAACAAGAAAAATTTAATTCATTTAATGTAACTGGTTTATACTAGCTGATATCTTGCTTGCAAAGGGTGTTGAGCTGCTCATCCTCTTTTTTCTCATCATTCCTTTTGGCACTTCCATAATGTGAATATTTTTTAGAACTAATACCAGAAGAAAATAGTCAATATTTTTGTATTTTAGTTTGCAACTTTTTCACCGCAAAATGTAACCGGTCTAGATGCCAGAGTCAACATTGATTTCAGCCAATCAAATTCGTGAATTCTGTAGTTCCCAGTCCTTGTGAGACACAGCCATATAATAAATACAAATATTGAACAAACGAGTTTGACTGAGTGAGTTTTATGATCCACCTCAAAAAAAAAAAAAAAAAGAATCAAAATCTTAGCATGTCATTCTTCCTCTTGTTGTTGCTTGGTAACTGAAAAAATCATTGGCAGGGACGATTTAAATGGCACAACTTGTTTATGCACGACATATTGAACCATGAACACTCAACATGTACAAGACTAGCAGTTTTACGGTGTAGACAGTCATGCGAAATATGCTTGTCAATTTTTACGTAGCGCCTTCATTCCTCAGTCACTAACAAAATGCACAAAAAATTGTCAAGTGTTGATAGTGTTCATGGTTCGAGTGTCCTCGTTATAAAACTACTGGTAAGCCCAGAAAGTTTTGTTTGTTGTACGAAGTGCTAATCTTTGTTACATGATTACCTAAGAGGTGTTTTTTTTTTCCTTAGCTTCACGGTGGGGATGTTGAAAATCAGAATGCCACACCGGAAAACATCAGATGATCAACATATATTTACAACATTGTTCATTACAGAGCCTAAATTAAAACATGTACAGTTTGCATTCATGAATTCTTCACCCGAGGTAATGGCCAAGATTGGACTTAGTCAATCGAGAAAATTGTTAATATGGTGCTGCCCAGTTTTGTTGCTTGTTTGTATATAGGGGAATCTTTGCTGATGTCATTGTTTACATTTTTCCTCATTAGCATACGACTTGACTCATAGAAGCCGTGGCCGTATACATGAACTAAATGGAAAAGTTGATAAAGCTGATTAAGTTGAGCAATTTTGTGCAACTTTCAGCTCTTTGCAAGCAAAATTGAAGGAAATACCAGCCATCAAAAACTAAAAAATTGCTGTGTGGCAAAAAAGTTAATGAGCCATACATTTCTCTGTAAAATTTCGAGTTTTTAGAAGAGAATTTCTCCAAAACCATTCCGTGTATTGGGCTCAAATTTTCAGAGGTATCTGAAACTGTTATGCCCTTTCAATATTCAGAGTTTTTCTTTGATTAGCGTCATCAGATAGTGATAAGCAAATGCTAATGAGGCAAAAAGTGTAAACAAAGATTCGCCTATAGCTTAGTCAATGTCTTCACTGTTGAAAATAAGCAGTTCTGCATGGTGGGGAAAAACTGAGATTATTTGAAACAGCATTTAAGTTTCATTCAGTTCGTTTCATTCAGTTCGATGCCATACTGTAAGTTTTCCACATCGATTTATGGCCGTGACAAACACACAACGAACATGGCACGCGAACTCACTAGCGTAACAAAGAGGCACTAACCAAACAGTGCGCAGTTAGCTGAAGTAGAAATCAAAACAGTTGCAATGACACTTATGCTGATGGTCCTCTCACAAGTATTTAACTCTGAGATATTGTCATTTGATTTTGTACAATTTCTTTTGTCACGTCTGAGCAATTCCTGCTCTCCTCAGTAAGTCTTCAGTACTACTCATTAACACGCGGTGGAAAGAGTGTAGCATGCGTACGATGAGAACTAGAATATGCGTAGTTGATTCATTATCATCGTCATCATTTATTTCAGTTGCTTTACAAAAATATATTTCAAAATTACAGCAAATTAAACAAGGTGAGGAGACCCAGGAAACCACCAGACTTAGGGAAGGCTATCTCGATTGTCGATCTTTTTTAATTATAAAGATTCTTAATAATATTCTCGGGACTTTCCAAATAAGTTTATTTCTCCAAAGACTTTTTTATTTTCGAAATTTGTTATAAATACGATTAATGAGTAATTGGTCCTCGTGTCGTACAATTTAGGGAGAAATCGTGCTCGTAATTTTAAATCGGCCTCGCGCTTCGCGCTCGTCAGATTTTGAAATTACTCCCTGAATTGCACGACACGAGGACCAATTACTAATATATAGATTTAGCCAAGCCTGAAAGTGAAGCTCGTGGGCCGAGTTGTACCCAGGCCGGATAAGCGAGAATTTTGATTGGAGTAATTAGTTTTGTAACTTTGCGGTGATGTTTTCTCTTTATATTGTTTGGCCTTCGGTGTTGAGTTGGAGTAATCTCAAACTACACAAAACATTATCATTTAAACTCTTGGTCTTCGGCCATCGTAGCTTGCTTAAAAATATGAAACAAACAGCGGTGATTAACATTTTAAAAACCTGCATTTTATGAACTTAACGTTTCGTATGCTAGTCAACATACATTTTCAAAAGTATAACCGTTAAAAATTTTTTGGAAAGCTATTTATACTGTATCGATGGGGTCTGGAACCTAGACAGAAAACATCTGCAGTAGAAATTTAAGACGTTTACAAACGGAAACCGTCTGTACAGTGACACAATGGAAAAGCTTTCGTAATAAAGTAAAACTGAGCTTTTCACTGCTGACATTGGCATTCAATGCTGGTTGCAACTCCTGAATAAACAAGGTCTCTTTAACCTTACAATGGTGGTCAGTCTTGCCGGACGCCAAATTGTCAAAATAGTCCGGGTGTGGACAAAACGTGGGGTAGGCCATGGTGTAGGCCATGGCCTACCCTGTGGCCTACCCTATGGCCAACCGGTGGTCAGAGTTTTAAAAATATCGACAAAACATCAGTAAGAGTCGAACGAGTTAGCTGGCATAAAATCATATCCCTCTAATAGGGGTATACTAAAAAGTCACTAACATGATTCTCAACATCAGAGGGAACGAAACAATGGAAACCTTACAGCACTCAACCTTGAAACATCTTATTTCTCGCTGTCTTCGACATCTAGCTTCCCCAGCCAAGTAATGAACCATAACGGCAGGTTAGGAGGGAGGGGAAGGGCCCGGGTGGGAGTCATATAAAAAAGACGGGTGTGCTGGTCAGAAAGTTTAGAAAGAACCCTTAAGAGGTACCAAAACTGCGTTTTTAACCCCTAAAAGGTATGGCAAACACCCCTGTCATTTATATATGGGATTTCCCCACCCCCTCCCCGGGAAAGGGCCGATATTACGTGGTCGCTGAGAATATCCAAAATGGCTGCTCCACGATCCATACCGGTTGCCAGTTTCTAACATATTGTGGAGTGCTAGTGTAAACATTTAATGAACGGCGTTAGTGACTGTTAGTGCTGGTATTAGTGACTTTCCGTATACCCCTATTAGAGGGATACAAGAAACCACGAGGGATATAATTTTCTGCCACCTTACTCATTCGACTCTTACTAATGTTTTGTTAATGTTTTTAAAAATCTGACCACTGGTAGGCCATAGGGTAGGCCACAGGGTAGGCCATGGCCTACCCCACGTTTTGTCCACACCCAAACAGTCCCATTTGATTTTGTGACCAGTTGTTTTAACGTGATCAGCAAAAGCAGAAGAGTGATCATGTTTTGAAAGGGCTTGAAATGTTCCGTTTTCCGGTCGTGAAGTCTTCGCTTCGTTTTCCCAGTGTAAAAATCATTTGCAGCCCAGCAACTCTTTATAAATGACTTTGGATAATTGTGATCGGTTGAGACGGTCCTTGTATGGAAAGAATGATTTGATGCGCCGGGTGTGTAGAAACGATTTACACAAGATTTTAGATGCTTAGTTATATGATTGCTATAGAGACCTATATAAGGTAATAAAATAATAACATTTGGGGGGGGGGGGGACTGTTGCTACGGGTTCATTTGGCTTGTTATTGCTCTTGTTCAGGACATTGATATTAAAAGTGATGATGCCCTGAGAGTAGCCATTTTGCAGCAAAAGCCTTTTGAGATCCTCGACTGCGAAAGAGCACATTATTCCATTATTATGTAAGATTTAGCCCAGTCTGCAAAACGAAATGAATCTTAAACTGTATGTTGATTGGTGGATATCGGCTGAAGTATGCTAACAAGGGAAGACGCCGGGTTGTAATTGTGCGTGTTCACTGAGGAAACAATAGGGCGGAAGGGGCATCCAGTCTTGTGAACCTTTGGGAGGCCATATAAAACACCTGGGGAAGACCCACCGGGTAAAATATTCTGGAAAACTGTGTCATCAATTATTCCATCCTTTCGTAGTTTGCGGAGGTAAGAAGAAAGGCTCTCTTCCTTACCTTTAGTGGGATTTTGTGTCAATGGTTTGAATTTGGTGTTATCAGAAGGCAACTGCTTCATTTTGTTAAGATAGTCAAGTCTGCTAACAATAACAATGCCATTTCCTTTGTTTGGTTTCGTAATTAGGGACTGCAATAATCACCTGGAGGGTCGGATTGGAAAATTAGAGGCGGGGGGGGGGGGGGGCATAAGAGAAAATGACAACAAGAGAGAGGGGGGATTGGATGTAAAATTTAATACATACACGGGGGAGCATTACTTTTTCATTTTTGCAAACTGGAAAAGTAGTGGAAGAGTTACTAGAGTTCAAATATTAATACTAACACTGGAATAAAACTGACAAATTTATCAACTCTATTAAAGGTGTTCTGATCTACGAACTGCTGTTTTCTTATCTGTCATGCAGTAGGAAAGGAATTCCACTGTTATATATGTTAAAACAGTGCTACTTTATTTGCACTAGGATTTAATAAAACAGGAAACTTTAATTAAAAGTTGCAAAAGTAACACTGTAATGTTATTAAATGAAAAGGAAAGATGCCAATGTTAGCACACACGGCATCATAACTTAGCAGAATGAAAAACCCAACTGTTGAGATTTTAATACCAATACAAATTTAAAGTATGGTAAATAAAACACAAACAAAAGCGCCTACCAACAAGCAGCTGAAAATGTATCTAAAGCAAAAAGGTCTTAAGATAAGTGGAAGCAAGGCTGAGTTGATTGATCGAGTTCTCACCCACCCACGCGGGAATCTTAGTGCCAGAGACGGTGTAGGAGATGAGAAATCTCCCAATTCATGCGAAGACGACACAAGCACAGAGTCCAGTGATTCTGATGACTCTTCAAATGACTCTCCGACGTATTCAAACTAAATATGAGGGAATCAATGGGAGGAGACTTTTTTCAAGGAAGGGGAGGGGGGGGTAGCCTTAATATTATTATTATGTGACGGGGGGGTGAAATTAATTTCTGCTTAATGAGAAGGGGGTATGACTTAGTTTTGGGGCATATTTCACCCATTTCCCAGCCCCCTCCAGGTAATTATTGCACAGTCCTTTATGATGCTGTCACCACTGCGTAAATCATTTAGGGCCCTCCACTCATCTTTGCTGAGGATGTGCTTTTGTTTAGAAAAGTCATAGCAATAAATGTAATTGTAGGAAATATTTTTCAGTTGATTTCCTAGACGATCTGGATTTCGCTAGTTCAATGGAACGTTCAATTTAACAAAATCACGATAGAGAAGCTCAAAGAAACATGTAACATCATACCTGTCAACGTCTTTAGGAGGCAAACAGAAACGTAAACCACGTGCCAAAACGGTTTTCTCAGCTTCGGTAAGCACGCGATTGGAATAGTTGAAGATGGTGTCGACGCTATTTAAATATGAAACTTCAGAAATTCCAAACTTTCGTTTGAGATTACCAATCTTCTTTTCAAGCTTGCTTGAATCCCGCTCCTTGATCTTGAAAGGCTTGTTTCCGATTACAGAGTAGACATGATTGAAGCAAACAGGCTACCCTCAGGGCATCATCACTTTTAATATCAATGATGTCCTGAACAAGAACAAAAACAAGCCAAATGAACCCGTAGCAACAGTCCCCCAAAAAGATGTTATTATTTTATTACCTTATATAGTTCTCCATAGCAATCATATTACTAAGCGTCTAAAATCTTGTGTTAATCGTTTCTACTCTACTGTTAATGTCAAAGTTATTTTTCAAAACACCCGGCGCATCAAATCATTCTTCCCATACAAGTACCGTCCCAACTGATCACAATTATCCAAAGTTATTTATAGAGCTAGTTGCTGGGACTGCAATTATTTTTACATTGGGAAAACGAAGCGAAGACTTCACGACCGGAAAACGGAACATTTCAAGGCCCTTTCAAAACATGATCACTCTTCTGCTATTGCTGATCACGTTAAAACAACTGGTCACAAAATCAAATGGGACTATTTTGACATTTTGGCGCCGGCAAGACTGACCACCATTGTAAGGTTAAAGAGACCTTGTTTATTCAGGAGTTGCAGCCAGCATTGAATGCCAATGTCAGCAGTGAAACGCTTTTACCTTATTAGGAAAGCTTTTCCATTGTGTCACTTTACAGACAGTTTCCGTTTGTAAACTTCTTAAATTTCTACTGCATATGTTTTCTGTCTAGGTTCCAGACCCCATTGATACAGTATAAATAGCTTTCCAAAAATTTTTTAACGTTTATACTTTTCAAAATGTATATCGACTAGCATACGAAACGTTAAGTTCATAAAATGCAGGTTTTTAAAATGTTTATCACCGCTGTTTGTTTTATATTTTTACACAAAACATAACAAGTAAAAACAATTTTATACAAGAAAAATTTCCACTTCGGTTAAGTTTTAATCCTGTAATAACCTTAAACGCCTTTAGAACAACCTGGCCCTGATTACAACAAGTTAACCTGGCTTGAGCCTGCGATCCAATCGAAAAATATCATTTGGCTATCGGTCGACTTAAAAAAAAATGTGATCTCGATGGGGTCATCTCGATGAGCTCTAAACTTGAGCCCGCGATATGGTTACGCTTATTCATCTCCCTCAAGAAGGAAATGAATACGCTGTAAACCAAGGCTACATGTCTCGGTCAATCACTCTGCTGCCGTCGTGCGTACGCGCCCACGAGCAATACCGTCAGCCATGATAACTATGAGAAAATCAATTCATGGGTTTCCTTTTCTTTCCTATATGAGTATGGTGCTCCGCTATTACTAATTAGCAATTATTTGACGAGGTTCAGCAAAATATCGTGATTTGTCAGTGACGAAACACGATATTCTGCTATATTTAGCCGAGTTCAATAATTGTTTTATCATTCAATCAAAGTCTTTTTATATTTCAATCACTCTCTGACAGCTTAGGGAAGCGATTTGTTATTTTTCACGCGAGAGAGTGGTTACAATTACGCATGAGCAGAATATTATTTGCAGCAAAACACATTTAGACGGTTCTACGCATGAGCAGACCATTATTTGTAGGCAGTTATTCGCAGGTCATGTTGTGGACTCTTGGCCAATGAAAAGGAAGGAAAAATGCATCGAACGATAATTCAAATGATTTCATTCCCAGTGAACCCTACTAGTAACCAGTGGTAACAGAGGCTCTGCGACCGACTGATTGAGGTTTATCAGCAAAATTTTAGCAAGAGCGCTTTTGTGTTTTCATCGTAAAGCGCACAGCGTAACCATAAATAGTTTGTGGGCTCATCATTATCAAGCGTTTCTCTTCATGAGTAGTGCCTCACTTGGTCAAAGCGTCTCTGTAAAGTAACACTATCAAGCACATTTGTGGAGGGAAACGCACAGCTGCAGTTTACAGCGATACAATCGATTTACGTACTAAACTGGTGAGAGATTTATGAAACACAAACACATCATCCTATTTCTGTCTGCATTCTTAAGAATATTTGACAATGTTACCGACATCACTGACGTCAACCTGTTGTCTCTTTTGTTATCGGCAATAAGAATTAAACCGAGACTTAGCAGTCAACTTAATTTGGCCGCGGTGGACTAGAGGGCAATTAAAAGCTAGGGAATTGAAAAGGACTAATTGTACACAAAGTGTGTACAGCTGGTTCGCGGCGTTAAGACAGGATACTATATCTGGCTCCTGAAAAAACTTGTGTATACAATACAGCCCTTACGAAACTCAAGTCGATATCATGAACAAATCATCTTGTGAGTTACTGCTGCACTACTATCCCAAAGTCACCGATTTTGAAGAGCTTCGTTCGACTTACATCGCTAATTGTGTCCTCAACAACTTTCTGTCCTATACCGTCATCATGTTGAACATTGTGACAATCCACGCGATAAGAAAAACTTCGTCGTTGCCAAACACTTTGAAGACACTGCTCCTGAATCTTGCTGTCTCTGACATCGCTGTTGGTTTACTTGTTCAGCCATTTTACACCTCCCTTCTGGTTAAGTGGTTACAGAAAAATCATCCTAGCTGCAACACATATATGGTTTTCGTAATTACCACTTCATCGTTTTACCAAGCTTCGTTCTTTGGTGTTGTGGCCCTCAGTTTAGACAGGTTCTTGGCAATTCATCTTCATCTCAGATATCAGGAACTTGTGACTCACAAGCGTGTTGTTGCTGTGGTGGTCTCAATATGGCTTCTTAGTGTATTTCTTCCGTTGATGATGGTCTGGGCTCCGCTCTCGGTCGATATTTTTCTACTTATTAAGTTTACTCTAGGAGTTATTGGCCTCCTTCTTACAACAGTAATTTATATCAGAATTTATTTCGCTGTGCGACGCCTCAAGAATCATTTTCAGGCCCTGCAAGTACAACAAGTAGCAGAGAATAGCGAAATTGCAAATTTTGCACGCCTTGTTAAATCTGCAGTCGGCATATTCTACGTTTATATTACAGTATTGGTTTGTTATGCACCTCACTTTATCAGTTTGGTGTCCCTTAAAATCAATGGCCCGACTATCGCTTTGCATAGGTTTTTTCTTTTGTCACTGGTTCTTGTATTCCTTAATTCATCTTTAAATCCAGTAATTTACTGTTGGAAGATGAGACACATTCGACAAACTCTGTTCAACATATTGCGAAACGTGTCTTGTCTCTGAACTCTCACGTCAATTGCAACAAAACTGTCAAATTATGAATTTGATCCGGGATACAAAATTCATTTAGATTCTTAGCCGATTCATGGTAGCTTTCCTGTTCAAAATAATAAACCAATGACAAAGATCTGAAATAAATTAAATCATAGAGACGTAGACTTAAACAGTTTTTTTTTGGTTGTGTAAATACAAAATTTCATTTCTGCTCGCCGTGTCCAGGACGAATTGCTTTTTTTAGTTACATTAAACGAAAGGGGAAGTTGAAAGGCGATATCCTTAGGTATTTACACGGGCTGCAATTATTATTAAATGTGCTTTGTTCGTGACAGTATATAGCTCTACCCGAATCACGTTCACGCCACATGACAAAGTTAATAAAAAGAAACAGATGGGTTATTGACCATGCATGAAGTCAATGCGGCTTGATATTGGTCGAATTTCCTTTTCTGCGTGTTTATTGACCAAGCTGTAGACGAAAAATATTTACATAAGTTTTCCTACTAATGTAACTTCTCTTTGAAATTCAAAATTCGCTGGTTTTCAAACGAACGACTGGTCGACCTAAAAAGTTGTAAACATGTCATAAGCTTAACGAGGAGAAAAACTTGGGTGGCTTTTTAGCCTCGATGACGTCATGCGAGGACGATCTACGCCAACCTCGTTCCCAGGGTCCTATATCTACCTTTCCCGAGGAAACTCGATAGGACCCTGGAAACAAGGTAGACATTATACATAGGTAGTATTCAATAGGCCACTTTCGATATATTAAAATTTAGCTTGATAGTGAGGCCTAAAGGACACAGACAAAAGAAATGAACAAACATGGTCATTTCACTTCCTTTGTTTGTGTCCTCCAAGCCTCGCTGTCGTGCTGAATTTTAATGTATCGAAAGTGGTCTGTTACTAAAGGCCTGGCCTGGGTTGTTTGAAAAGCGGACAACGCTATCCACCCAATAAATCACTATCCGGCTGATACCGTGGTTTGTTTAAATTTTTTAACACTTATCCAGTTGATAGCGATTTGTCCAGTAGATAGCGTTATCCACCTTTCCAACAATCCGGGCCTGGGGGCCGTTTCTCGAAAGTTCCGAACACTTTTCGTGCCCGCAAAGCCATTTTTAGGTAGTCGGTATCTAAAAACAGAGAAGTACATACGCCTGAAACTTCTTGTGTGAAAAGAACCTCTGTTCATGTTAAGAATATGTGAATAAAACAGCTTTGTAATCATAAAGTTTGAGAATTTGCTACGGCTTTCCGGCTACGAAAACCTTTCGGGACCTTCGAGAAACGGGCCTCAGCTAGGGCAGTATTTCAGGCAAATAAAAGAAACAAACATTTACATTCACCCGTTTACGATTGTTTTATGGCTTTATTCTTAACCAATAACCAGTTATAATATATAGTAACACTGAAATCTTTACAAGTCTTCTAAAACAATAAAGCATGAATCAAAAAACCCTTACTACAAAAGAAAAGCTTTCTTTATGCGGCTACAACTACCTACAGTAGTACCAAACAAAGGCTTACAATAACTAAAACTGCGCATCTTAAAAAATTAGAATTTATCCCTCCGTTAACTGTGATGTTCACAAACAGTGCAGGAATGCGGAGTTTGGAAAACGGGAAATCCCTTATTTTTATGCAGAACTAAGATTTGGACGTTTTGAGCTCCAAGGCGTCTGGAACTGAATCTTCCCCAGAGGTTTCATGCTTTTAAACGTCTCCTCGCTATTTTCTGTATGTGGACGAGGTTCAAAGCCTAATATTACGAGTTCCTTTGAAAAGACTCTTTAGGAACTCACTTCAAGATTTACCTTGATGGTCTCTTTGTAACCTGTATATAATTAGAATCTCTGAGTGAAATCTGACCAGAAATTAAAAATGTGATCAGAATCCCCACTTAGGCCCCATCCACACTACCCAGGAGGAATTTGAAAACGGAGGCCTCACTCTGAAAACACATCAAATGTTCTCCGTCTACGCTACGCCGGAGGAAATTAAAAAACGCAACAATCACCGGTCATTTTGGATTTGTGTTTGAGGAAAACTCGGTCAGGGAAATCACACGATTATCACGACTCCGTCGCTTACGAAAAACTTCGTTTTCAAAATGTTTTCCGTCCACACGAAAACGAAAAACCTTCGGTTTGAAGAACGTTTGGTGGATGGTTGGTCTAACCGTAGAAATTAAGCTGCGTTTTCAGATTTCTCTGGCGTAGTGTGGATGCTGCACTTACTTGCTGAATGTTCTGGAAACAAGACAAGATTTCACCTGCCTTTTTAAATACACAATGAAAATGACAAACAATGTCTGTACTCAAGTTAACCTTTGTGCTCTGAGCTGTTTTCATTTCATTGATGTGTTAAGAAAGAAAAACCATATCAACACAATACCCTCCGATAACACAGCAATTACATCAACTCTGGTATTTGATGTACTCGCAATGAACTCTAAAATGTCCCTTTTAACTCGTGATTGCGATAGCACGTTAGGAGTTGAAGTGGATGATCAGATTAGACCGACGCATCAGGTTCTCTGAAGAGTTAGCCAGAGAGAGATGTCTTCCGATGGTGCATGTTAATATAAATACTAAACACGTCCACTTTTAATACAATACAACATTTACCCGGGGTTGCAGAAGTCCCTAATTATTGCATAATATCAAATGGTGCAAATCGATTTAAGAACAAAACTCAAAACAGTAAACCCAACACTATCAATGGCTACATAATTGAAAAATTATGGGAACATTTTTGCCATCTGTAATAATAGCAATTAAATATTGACTGTTAGGATTTCTCATTTGCTACTGAGACGCATAACCTCTTCCAAGCGCCACCTGATAGTAATATTGGTATCTAAATCCTAAATATTTTGATGATAAAATGAAAATATACCATACCCCACTTTTTTGTTTGACTTAAAGGCTTAGCCAATACTTCTGGAAACTTGAAACCATGGCCACGGGACACATTCTCCATTAAAAAAGAGATGCTCACTTGGCCCAAATACTCAATGACAACGAACGATACTAAACTCCAATTTCGAGAGTTTCTTTTACATCTTTTTTGAAGGTTTTTGCTGCCATTTAAATACTTGAAATTAATTTAATTTATTCGTAGATTGGTCTTGGATCTTTGGCTAACAAATTCCTTTCCTTGGCAACACGGACGTGGTCTACAGTGCTTGTCTAATGCTTTTCTTACCAGTAATAATTGTAAACTGTAAATACTACATAACATGTAATTTGACCACTATTTGGTTTGGGCATTCTACTGACTTTGCAATAAATTCTAATGACTTTGTAATGTATATGGTACAAGGATGAAGCTGTGGTTGTGTCGGGGAGTTCATTTAATCTGCCGTTGAAGGACTTTCCTTCGTTGGGCTGACTTTTGGAGATGACTTTGTTGGGGTCACAGGTTTTGCTTCTTCATCTTCTTCATCTTGCACTTGCATGTGATACTTGTAGATTTTTTCTGTACTGTGTAGATTACCTGTTCAAATGAAGTATGTTTGTTTGTTAACACAACTGTCAGTTTGGATGAATGTTCCACTTTGTGGCTAAATATTGTTAAAACAATGTGTTCTTTGGGGTAGCGTGCGAACGCAGACGTATTTTCGGCTTTCGCTTGTCTCCACCGAAGACAAACGAAAGCCGGAAGTACGTCGGCGTTCGCAGGCTATCTGTGAGACACTCCACTGAGAATTTACAGGCTGTACAATTTATTCTATGCTGATCTTGGCGGACCAGGAACACAATCGAGTAAGACAGACTTACCAGATGTTAGATTGAACGTTCTTCCAATTGTCTTAGGTTCCTCAGGAAGAGGTGACAACCAGTTCACAAAAGAACCGACGAGTGGGACTTGTCGTAACAGACCCTTATGAAGACAAACACAATCTTACTCATGAGCAATGATCAAATTTACACAACAAACCTACGTGTTCAAAAGGTACAAAACTGGCTTTGAGGGCTTAAAACACTAGTCTTTTCTCGGATAATCACTTTACATTTCCACCGCAGCATGAGAGTGATACAACCAGTGACGTCACAAGGCTGTTTTGGCCGAGCCAAGATGGCCGCCAATTTAGGGCTCAACCAGCCAACTTCGAACGGCTGAAAAAGCAGTTTTCGCATACCGTTCGCGAAAAAAAGTTTACAGTGTTTTCAAGTAAGGTTCTTAAATAAGATGTTCAAATAGTAACACTCTTTCGAATCGTTAAAGAAGTCATTAAGATGCTAACCATAATGATTTTACAACGTTAAGACTGTGAATTCCTTAAGTTCAAATGGCAACCGTTAAATGTTGACTTTCATAATAACAGCAACACTAACAGGATGACACATCACACCCTAAACTGAAAAAAAATTAATACAAATTTCAGACATCATGATGTCCTTTGCCCATAACAGGCAATCTCCGCTCAAGGAACAAACTTGAACAGGACACATCATTTAACGTAATTCGTATATTAATATGACACCAAACTCCGTTTACCTCCTCCAAGAGTTTTTCCTCGGCATCTTTAACCATGTCCTGTTGAGCTGCTTCAATACCCTTCTGTATTGCATCTGCCATCTGCTCCAAATACTAAACAGTCGTATATGACATAAATGTTATTAGAAAACCGAAATAAACACAGTTATATAAATCGAAAGAAACGTTTTCGTGCACTAAAACACTGAAATTCAATGTGAAGAACGAGGTATATAAAAAAGCAATGTAGATGGCACATGCACTAGCTTATTTAGTTCGCAGGATCTTAAGACTTCATCAATTTCTGCTTTCGAATATCCGTTCGCAGTGGCACCCAGGCTCATTTTCAACCCAGGTAATTCAAGTCTCTTCCTGACTGTACATACCACATGAACTCTTACTGTTAAACCTATAACCACAATAAACTACGTTTCAAAAGTCACACAATGATATACCTTGCTCGAGCTTTCAAGCTCAGTGGCTGCTTGACAAACAAAATCTACCACTGCATCAACCGACGATGTGGAAGCCACCTAGGGAAAAATAGCAGGAATAACTCAGGGCTAAATAACTATTTTACCATCCGACCGGACCTAATTCAGACACTACGTAATTTATGATACCACTTTAGTCTGATTGCGCTCAATTTGTTTGAATGTCGTGAAGACATCTTGCAGAATGTTCTGAATTGCGTACTATTGAGGGGTTGATGTGAGTGGGGTTGGATGACACCAGCTTATCCCGCCCTACACACACTAGCTTGCAGAATTGTCATCTGGGCCAGGTTGTTCAAAGCCCGATTAAGCTAACCCAAGATTAGCGATAAATTTGATTTCAATTTTGTAACTTTTCGCTGAGGTTTTCTGTTTATATTGTTTGTTCTTCGGTTTTGAGTTTGAATAATCTCAAACTACACAAAACAGAAGTAGTGAAAAACATTTTGATACAAGAAAAATTAACTCTTCGGTTAACTTTTAATCCTGGGTTAGCGTTAACCAGCTTTTGAATAACTTGGCCCTGTAGGCTTGAATCACAGCATCAGCGCGGTTGTACGGTTTTTTTAAGTTTTCTTTACCCAGTGCTCTGATCATTTTACACTAATGCATCAACATGATTTTCAAATGATTACAGCGAGATTACTCAAACCGTTAACAGTTAACCTTCTTTTTTGCATTTTTTTAGTGACTATAGAACGAAGGCTCTTCATATTAGTAAGAGTATTTAGCCCTTTTACACGGAAAACTGCCAGTCTTGTACAATATACGAGAAGCCTTCATTCTAATCACCAAAAAATGTACACAAAATGTGTTCATGATTCGCGTACCATCCACATTAATCCGTCTAGTGCCTACCTGTTCAATTATAATACAAGTCAGTCCATCCTGTGTTCGTCCCTTACTGAAAACATCTGGCATTCCTTCTGTTATCTTTGCCAACACTTCTTTGTTCCAGTCATTAAGTTCAACCTTCTTAGCCTCTCTAAGCTTGTCAAGTTCTTTGTTGGTCCAGTATCGCGGAACACACCTATTCAAATTTAAAGGAGCTACGTCACGGTTTGCGCATCTTAAAAACGTTTAGCCTAAATTTTTCATGTTCGTCGTTTGTAATCCGTGTCAATCTTCTCCATCCTAACCCATCCTTGTTTTTTTATGGTTTATTATTATCTCTTCAGTGCTTTTCTATCTTAGTAAACTATTATTTTCATGTTTCCTTCCATTTAAAGGTAATTTTTTAGGTCGCCAAAATAACTCAAAATAGTGACTGAGTTCCTGTAATAAGGCCTTGGGTTCTGAGTTGGTTACCTAAAGCAATTCTCTATTTTCCAATTGCCCATAATGCACTCTGTTTGCCCCCCAAGTTTTGCATAAACTATTGTTGCGAAAGGCTCTTGGGAATATGCAGATCTCCCAAGAGTATTTCACAACTTACAATAGTTTATGCAAAATATGGGGGGCAAACAGAGTGAATTATGGACAATTGGAAAATAGAGAATTGTTGAGCTTGGAGTACCCCCCAGCTGAGGACAAATTTGATTGACAGCAGATGAATGAAAATCAAATTCTCCTTGGAAACAATGTGGTTTAGAAAAATATATGGAAACAGTACGTAGACATATAATTTTGACTCAAGAGACTAAAACCAAGCAAGCTTGTTCTACCAATAAACTAACGTTTGAAACACAAAATACATGAAAAAAAGAGCCGTGACACAAGTTTCCCGAGTTCTCCAAACAAGAATGCAGTCTATGAGCTTCTGTACTCTGAGGGGAAGCTCTACCACTGAGTCACACAAGCCCAGATGGAAATAAGCCATGTAGCTGTTGTACATTGTGCACTCTTGTTTGAGAACACCGAGTCCTTTCGTGGGTACCCAATATCTAATATCTACCTAATATCTTTCGCCACAGACTACTAGGTGGTTTGCAACCATTCCCGAGAGACTCAAATGACAAAAGACCCTGGCAGCCATGTTGGATGACATGAACAATATAGCTCATTATAATTCTTTTGTTGATGGTTATCCAACATGGTGGCTATTGACGCCCTTCTCAGTGTAGCCTGCTACGCGGACGCTCTTGATGCTCGTCACGCAATCTTCCTTGTTCGTGGAGAAGGAAGATTGCATGACGAGCCTAAAGAACGTCTGCGTTAAGAGGCTATTCTCAGTGTGTTTCAGCCAAAGATTAAACATCTAAAGATGTACTTACAGTAGAGCTCCAATGGTTGATGTGTCCTGGGTTTCTACAACCACAACATGTTCCTTGCCTTCCGTTGCTAACCTAAATTCCTCTTGAAACAGAAGGATGCCATCTAGTCTGGCCTATAGCAAAAACTTGTAGTTACTTAAATACAACCGAACGTAGGAAATTAGGTAGTAACTTCTATAAAAGACTTAATCATTTCTGATCCCTAGTTTCTTTAAAAGTAACATTTGTCATTTTGACTGAGTCATATTTCTTGATTTTATTAGCAAAAATCAGTCAATCTATCAATCAAACAGTCTTCATTTCTTGGTTTACATTTTTCAGTTGGACTGGCCTGCGGATAGCTAGTGCTAGTCTAGGCGGGCCAGTCATTCAAGATTTAGTTATAAATGTTTTTTTTATTAATAAATACAAAAACAAAGTTCGGAAAAAGTGAAAGTTAGCAAAAAGTGAAATTCAATGACACTGAGAATGGTTGCATCACAAATGTTTGGAAACCTTCAAACTACACAATGTCTTCCTCTACTTAGAAAATATTGGAACTGCAATAAAGCATCTGATTGGTTGATTTGAGATATTGGTCCTCTGAGCTGTTCTGTCGTGTAATAAGTAGATTATTAACCTGTCAGTCATGTATGTTGCTGTTAGTATTACAAGTTCTTACCACTTCCTCTTTAAGACAAATTACAAAATCTTCTACATTTTCATTTGTGGTTCCGCAGACTGGAAAGAAGGAAAAAACCTGTTATACAGAGACAAACCTACAAAGTTTGTCCAAATTAAAATATTTTCTCAAGTTCGTCCAACACCAAATTTACAATAACAATAATTCTTACACCTTAAAGTGCCTATGAAATCATTTTTTAAACAGTAATAGAGACAATTGGGTGCCGAAACTTAAAAAAATAGAGGCAAAATTAATTTTAAAAGCGTAAATTAGAAATCTCAGGGTCTCAAACATCCCAAATTTGCCATATGTAAAGGGGAAACATTTTCAGGAAACTAGATACGAGTTTGTTTCCTTTCGATGTCACAAAGTTTACCGAAGACCACACAACAGAGGAGCAGGCATAATGAGGCATTTCAACCTTCAAAAAAATATTTCCCTCCTTGTTTGAAAGCGCCGGTTTTTTTCCAAACATTACTATCTATTGAAAGACTGGCCTGAGTAGCGCAACCCCTGTGATGTCATCAAATCAAAATGGCTGCACCAGCAAATGTCTCATGCCTTTGCGAAAAAGTGAGGGTAGAATGGACAAATTTACAAACGAAACATTATCATTAATACCGCAGAACAATCTTAGGTACCTTTTTCCTTTGGTTTTACAACCACTTGAACTCTATGAACTGAGGTGGTCAAGTGTAAATCACAAGGTTCTCACCTTTGTGCTCTCGCACAAATTTATGTGTTGGAGCTATGATCAATGTCAGTGGTAAGACAACAAACATACTACTTACCTCTGGATGAAAGAACTGGGTTAAATCGTATACAGCATCCCTCCTTGGGTAAATCCACTACACCAATTTTAACAGAAGGCATATGTTGTGCTAAGTGTTTGGCAAGCTGTGGTTTTAAAAACATACCAAGGAATAACTAAGAACAATTGGGAGAGATTTAAATCTAATTTCTTCTTACAAAAAAAGCAACTGGGAGAAGTGAAATTGCGTGCATACAACTTCATGCTGATACTTTCAGGGTAGACTTTAGAGAAGCTAAGGTACATGTATCAAGTCTGCAGAATTGTGAGCAACATTTTGAGCTCCAGAGGACAACAGAAAAAGAGTTAAACTTTGCCCTAAGTACAATCAAGATGGCTGAGGACATTAGAAAGAGACAGAATTTTAGCTCATACAATCTAGAAAGAGCAGCCCAACAAGGTAAAAAAAAGCAAGGCGGGAGAAAGCAACCCAACTGGGCAAGGCTGAATGAATCTTGATCCATTCTACAGAGCACCGACTAAGAGCAAATAAAAGCACTGGCAGTGATAGTGATGGCAGTGGTTCGTCCACCTTACCTCTTGGTTAATTGCATCCCTTACAGAAGGAGAAACACAGCCTGGTTCAGGAGACGATGAGCGCGATGAAGATGACAGCTCTGTATCATCTGTACAAAATGACAAAAATCACTTCAAAGTTTCACAACAACTGAACATACTTTGTAAATTGCAGTAGTACATAGTTCCCAAGTCTTGCCTTAGTTAAAACAGGCTCTTCATTACACTGTTAGACTAAACTTGCACTTTACTTTAAGCAAGAGAAAACTATCAAAGGTTCAGTTCAGACACCGAGCTTCTGCCATGCCTAACCAAAATTCAGAAATTAAGTTCGACAAAAGAACGGCAGAATTTCGGCGATTAAAAATTTCAAACTTTTGAATTGAGTTACATGTAAGCAAGCAATTAAGTTCAACAAGCTCTGCTGTGCTACTCAGTTGGTAGAGCGCCAGTCTGCTGTGCGGGAAGTCGAGGGTTCAAGCCTCAGACCAGGCCAACACTCAGGGTCTTAAAATAACTGAGGAGAATGTGCTGCCTTTCTAATTACATCTGCAAATGGTTAGACGTTCAAGTCTTCTCGGATAAGGACTATAAACAGTGGGCCCAGTATCCTGCATCTTCAGTGTTACATGTTTAGCAGGATACATTAAAGAACCCACACACTTATCAAAAGAGTAAGGCACATAGTTCCCGGTGTGGTCTGGCCTTGTCTTAGGGGTTGATACTTTTGCAATTATAGGCCATAAAATGGGATAAATAGTCACTACAACCTTTCAATAATATAACCTTACCTTGCTCGTCATCTTGATCTGAACCTTCCTCCTGTTCTGTATCAAGGATGGCAGATCCATTCACAGACACAGGGGCTGCTTTGTATTTGAACACCACCATGGGGGACATACAGTGTGGCTGGGCCTGTAAATGTTTCTAAGTCAAAAACGAGCTCCAGCGCTTAAAGCTAAAATTAAGGGTGTTTGTAACAAGTTGTATTGTTGCTTTGGTAACCTGTTATATAAAAAGGATGCCTGCAACTTGTTTACCAATGATTGGGCATTTGTGTGATACCATTATAAATTGTAGCATCGCTTGTTAAACATTCATCTGGTAGTGTTCATCCTTCATAGTATAGCCGTGAGAAAAGTGTTGGAAACTGTTGCCAGCCTCCTGAAGTCTTCACAACTTACACATATAGTTGATAATCATTCTTGTGATGTTGCTCAGGCTGGTGGTTCCAACTTATATAAACCGGATGAAACCCTAGTGTACTGCACGAGACAGAGCTAAGTTTTGAGTGTATGGATGAAACCATTTAATGATACAGAAGTCTCAGAAACAGATGTACAGGATACTTACTATTCTCTTCACAGCAGCTTGCATTCCATCCAAGCTTACACACAACTGTTGAGACTAGAGGATGAGACAAAAACACATGAAAAAATGTCATGCTCATTTGGACATAGCTGTCTGCTTCTATAAATGGCTAGCCATTTTAGGAAAAGGAATCAAAATATCTTCCCAGACCTGTGCTGCTCCCCTAACTGATAGTCCCCAGGCCTCTGCATATTCTGGAATGGCAAAGTCTGTACTACAATCAACTCAACCTAATGATGTTTGGCCCTTGCAACTATTAAGGTAGGCCAGAATAACTATTTCAAAGAGAGAAGCTTGTTGCATTAAGCCTTGATCCAGAGAATATATAAAGTCATACTTACCAGCTGAGCTGCATGTAAAATCATTTCTCGCATTTTATCTAGACCTGCATTCAGAAGGATATAAAAGATAGTGTAAGCAGATGTTTGTAACAAACCCTGTGAGAGACTTCCATTAGGGTTGAGAAGTAGTTGGTTAACTCCACAGAAACTGAGATAAGCGTCAGCAGTATGATACAATCTAGCATGACAGAGACTTTATGTCTGATGTGCTGAGATAGCCTTTTCAGCATGCTCAGACAAGACATTGCTTTGATGTTGGTAGCTTCAGCAAATGTACATATTAATAATATAAAGATTGTGGTTGTGGGTATAATATTCCTGGCCATGCTCTTACATGAACTGCCTAAGGCCAGGCTGGAAACCACTGTCCCAGCAACACAAACAGTTTTTTTAGTGCATTGCAGGTCTTAAGAACTATTTCATTAACACAGTAAAGTACTCACCAATAGTCTGAATACTAATCCAAAGAGGAAGTACTGACAGCCTATCAGGTTCATGGTTTTGACTGAGTCCTGATGCCTCTGCCTGAAAAACAAAGCAACAAATACCTGTAACTTACTTAGTCCCTAAAATATCAATTCTCCTTATTCATAGCCATACATTTATTTAAATGTTCATTCTAAGAATATGGAAGTCCATGAAGACCTTATCCCCTAGCCCACACAATATTATTTCTCCAATACTCTTTTCACCGTTCTGGTCGATGGTTGGTATTGTGTTGTTCCAAATATATCCATATTCTATTCCCCCCTGGATGGGATGCTAGTCCATTGCAGTGTTATCCCCCAGTTCACAGTACTCCTTTATACTTGGTGAAGAGAGACACTGTGAGAGTAAAGTGTCTTGCCCAAGACCACAACACAATGTCCCCAGCAAGGGCTCGAGCCTGGACAGCTTGCTCCTGAGGTGAATGCCTTGACCATAAGGCCACTGTGCCTCTGCATGGCCCCTACCTAGAGTCATCTTAAACATTTGGCTTTTAAAACCCCCTCCCTCTGAGAATTTCCGATGACTTTCCTTGGGGTGGGTATGGTTATTTCCTGGAGTTATCCATTGTCAAAGTCTAAGATCTAGAGTCACCTTGGGTCTATTATACATGCACATACTTAGATGAATCTGATCCATACATGTGAGGTACCTGGATACCAGATGAGGAAAGTTCATTGCATTGGGAATAGGTTCTTGGGAAAGCATTATGTACTGGAGTGGCAGACAGACAAGAACAACGAATAGAAAAATGGTACATATGGAGGAGTCGAGACAAGGTACATGGTTTGGCACTGTATATTTTTTTTGGACAAGAGCAGACAGTCTTTACAAGGTAAAAATACAAAAGCAGGCCTGAGAATGTTAAAGGGCTACACAAAGATGCTGAACTGTGAGTGCCCGCCAGGGAAGATGGTCAGTAATGTTAGAGAGACAGTTGTAAACATTGAGATTGATTACAAAGTTGGACCATTCATCTAATGGTTATATACAAGGTAGTTACATGCATCTTATCTTACAGTTTGTAGCAAATTAAATAATGAAATAAAGTACTTACCAAAACTAAATCTTTAGCTCTGTAGAATGTCTAGGTTTTCAAATTAAGGGAAATTGTCAATTTTAGCATCTGGCCATTTTAATTTTTATAAACCCCTGTTTAAAATTACAGAGCAGACAAATGATGCCCTTGTATGAAATGACAAGACCTTGATCAATTTTGTTCCAATTTGATGTGATGTCTGCAGGGGTTTTGAACACTAGGTTTTTGGCAGAAAAGGCAATTGGTTTTCACAGCAAGGCAAGACGTCTTGAACTGGACACCTTTAGAGGAAACAATTTCTTTGAGATGGTCAATTTAGGCAGGTAAGTTTGCCATTGCCTGGCCTTTTATGAAACCCGTGTATGGATTGATCAAATAGCTAAGTTCTAAAATAAAATCATATATTAAATAAAATAAAGTACTGTCTTCTCAAAATACATTTTCTAGTGTACACTGGATTTCTTGTATATAACCGATGTAAGATTCTCTTTGAGAGTCAGTGGCCAGTTGGAAACTCCTACTGGCTACTTCAAGCTACTTCATCTGATTTTTCCATCTGACATGTATTTCCTTCAAAATTGAGAACAGTGGACTTTAAATTGAACAAAACTGCATCGGCCACTGCCTTTGCAATTTCTGCTTGGAGATGATGCAACAAAGGGATGTACAGCCTCCTTTGTTGGCCTCACAACAGAGCTATAGTTCAATTATTTAGCATTATACATGTAGCATTTGACTGATGAAAACTTTAATAACAGGAATGCTGGGTAACTATAACCAAAGGATACACAGTAGGGTGCACTGGGCAAGGCAAACCACTTGCTGATATTCAGGCTCATACTGTCACAGGCAGGAGCACTCTGAAGGAGATCAAGATTATGTTTGAAAACTAAATTATATAAATCTGTAGTAATAAATGGCTATGATATAACGTTATCTGGTAATAATTAGAGGCCAGTAATAACTGTTGACAAAAACTGTCATCTATACTGAATTCTTGTTATTTATAACACAGTGAAGACAAGAGGTCAGTCAAAGTGTGTGAGGTTCATCATTTTGTGCATCCTTGTGTGGTATACAGTTTGATGTAAAGTTGTTATTGATAGTAATTAGTATTATATCATTATTCTTGTGATGGTATTTGGTCATTAAAGTGCATCAGAATTTCAGGTCTTATCTGAAATCAAACTGCCATTAAGGCATTCATTACTCGTGATTCAGAGTAACACTTGATCAGTTTGGAATGTAACCTTATTTACAACTATAATGACGACTGATCCTGGTGAGAGTGTCATGATGTCTTTTAAATAAGTGTGGGTAACATTGATGTTCACATCACTAAAAGAACAACACGGCATTTGCCCAACTCAGTGACACCCAGGCCTAAGGGGCACACTACAGAAAACATTATTTTTAAAAATTTATTTTGTTCCTCACCGAGAGTGAAAACCTGACCGTTATGATTAGATAGTAAATTCCTTACTTACCTTTAAAGAAGCTGGAATTGTTTCAAGACATAGAGTCGCAAGAGTGTCCCTAAAAAGATGCACAACATTGCTGTCAGTTTATTATGAACAGTAAGACAACTAAATACATCACAAATTCTGGTTAAGCACAGGTTTTTAACTCAAACTTAAGACACTGCATATGTCACAATATACATGTGTCACAATAATTGTCTAAGAAATGTACCTGATTATTAACACCACATTTTTATCAAGGGAAACATTATTTTTCTTTCAAAGATGCTACAGAGTATGTTTTCAGTGAAGAGAAAAAATGACCTTCATCAGTTAGTAATGTGGTGAAGGCTTCTAATGGTAAAACATTAAAGCCCTGACAATTTATTGCTTTAAAAGTCAAGTTGTTACCCTTCCAAATGAAGCCAGAGGCCATTCTGTGTGCAAAGCTCCCTTAATCGACTAAGGTTATCAGTATGTCCAGCTACTGGGGTTCCTGTGAAAATTACAAGAAAATGGGTACATCTTCAATGTCTTAACCACTGTGATTAAGGAGCTCAGAAAAGATAGACTGTTATAACTGAGTCACAGAGCCTATAACTAATTGACTTATTACAAATCTGTAAGGCAGTTGGAAAAACCCTTGCAAAATAAGAAATCAACACAAAAGAGGAAAACAGTATTGTAACCCACTTTATCAGTGAAATTGCTTGCCTCTGATGGTTTTGACTTGACAAGAGACATGTGGTAAATTAATATGTCAGCTGGCAGACACAGCAAGTGCCTTTTTTCTGGACAATTGTCACACTGAGTGAAAACGCAATGCCAAGAAAAGGGCTGTTACACAAATGTTTTTACATAATTACATACTGTAACTTAACAAACTGATCTAACACATACGAAAAATACTGTCTAGATAATGTCTAATGTCACTGTTTTTACAACAAAGTTTATGAGACCATTATGAAACAGCTTTAATAGATGCATGCAAGTCAAGAGAAAGGCAGAGAGTCAGACATACCAGCATATGCAATGAGAAGGAGCGGTGTCTTGCCACAGGATACATCATCATTGAAAAGCCTCTCAAATGCAGCAATGTCCTGTCAATGGGGATTTTGAAAGTTGATGAGCAACATTCCTCACAATACATTGACACCAAAAAACAACACCTTGTTCCCGCGATTAATTCATAATTCAAATAACTAGTTTTGTTGAAAAATGTGGCTAAATGTAATTCAGGCTAAGTTAGATGCGAAACAAGATTGCTGGCCAGCAGTCTCCCTCAGAGTGAGTTCGGGGTGGCCGGGGGATTTGTGCAGGGGCTCCTGCATTTTACAGCTCAGCTTCAGATGTCAAATCATTCCGTGTGTTTTTCGCTGCTGAACAGTGCTCATTGAGCTTTTCTCCCAACGCACCCATTCCCTTTGGATTGAGGGTAAGTATGTGGTAAGTATCCTGTGTTTCCACTGTTTCTTCAGTGTGATGGTGCCTGGTGGTTGCCGCTCACAGGGTTGTCATGGATACCCTATGCGCTCAGTTCAGTTTGCTCTCGGGCTCCATCCTTTCACGCACCATTCCCCAAGCTCATTGTTTGTTAATGAGTTTAACCTAGTACCATAGTTGCAAGCAAGTGTCTGTGGAAATTATAAATTATCTTGGATCTTCAAATAAAAAAAGCATTAATGCACAGCAGGAGGAACCTTGAGAAGTCCTACATTGGTTTAGTTAGATTACTGGCATTGAAGAACATATTCATCTGACTCACCATTGTATGTGTTGAACCAAAAACTGTGTTGCATGGCACTAGAGAATACAAACAAATTAATGTAATGAACTGGGAACAATTTTGTGTATTCATGAGCAGTTATTCACTGTAAATGTCAGTAATAATTTCTACCAATTATTGTAATGTCACTAGTCAACATACAAAGTTCCTATCAGACAATATATTACTAGTTTTTGTGTTCGCTAGTGATATGCAGCCACTGCAAGTTTATATATTTCCACATTGCTAACAATGTAAAGAACGTATCTGCCCTACCTTTACAAACACTGGATTGCGGCAAACCAAGCTAGTAGAAAAGCAAATAAAATAATGATTATTTAGTACACTTACTTATTAGTGATGTTTAGAACTGAGTGGAGAACTGTTTTAAAGTAAGCTTGAAGAAACTATTTCTGAAAACTAGCTGGTCCTTACATGTAGATCAAGTCCATCTAAGTGTAATTACCACCACAAAAAACTCACAGCTATTTTAGAGAACACATGTAAAAAAAGATGTAATATTGCTGTCATTGTTTAGTATAAGACAGAATATATTAAACAACTGATTATATATCTGCTCATGTTTCTACCTGAGTACACAAATAATGTCCTAGTGCATTGCATGCAGAGGAGCTCACATAGACAACAGGAGGTCTGCAAATAAAGATTTAAAGCAATAAAATGAATAGGAAATTCTTGCACAATGATTGGTCATCTGTTAGTCTGCCCACACACATTAAATTTTTTGCTCCAAGTTATTTTTTTGGGCGTGAAGGTAATGCGAGCATGCAAGAGCAAGTGCAGAGTGTGAGAGTGGCCACGAAGCAGAAGCAAAAAAATTAAATGTCTGTCACCTCCCCTGTCATCGCCTCGTCATTATTTTTTTTTCTATCAGTTTGATATGGCCCCTTATATTTTGACAGGAAATTAATTTGCAGGAAAGAAGTCATGAACCTGTCAGGAAAGACATGAACCAGAACAAACCTGCTGTGCAATCTTACATTTACTGTTTGCAGAACAAAGCATGAAATATTCAAGTAGAGTTTGGAAAACATTTTCATGTTTAAATAACATGTCTACAGGTATAGATGCTTGAAATTAAAAGACTCCTCCATGGCAGCGAGTTTGTTTCCACATCGATTCATGTGAAGATCAACGGTGTGACATTATAGTCACATTCTGCAAATTGGGTGGTAAGCAAAGTTATATGAAGTGACAACAATTGCTTCATTAATTCAAAAATATTAAGGTTTTTTTTCACCTGGTATAGAGCGCTGTAAATCCTTCTGTTCCAAATTTGGGGTACTTTACTCTTAAGGCCAACCTGCAAACTAAAATTAATTTCTTCATTATCATCTTCAAGTATAAACTGTATTCAGTACTGTAGGTTCGCTTTTTGTCACTCGCGCTCGAGACCTCATGGCTAAATCTGCATCTCACTTTGCTTAAGAGATGACTAAGCGAAGGTCAACTTGTAGCAAGTCTCACTACAGAGTGTTAGTGAACAAACTTAGCAAAGTCCAAGTCGATTCTGTGGGCATTTCTCGGCCATATGTTCAGGTACATGTAAAGCAGGGGACAGAGATGCTATCAGTCTTACCTCGAACCAAACCATCCCACTGATGTTCATGGAAGCAGGACAAAGCATTTTCATACCTACAAATCAAAATACAACAATTGCGATTTTAATTTCTTTGAATTTCTGCAAGAAAGTCCTACTGGCTTCTGTCTATTCTGGGCCTAAATTGAACATACATGTACCTTTCAACTAACTGCCGTAAAATACAATAAAAAAAAAAAACAAATACTGAGCCTGTGGTCTTTGGTAGTTAAACATTGAATGTATTTTATATCTACTTGTAAAAGAACTTTGCAGATCACACGATCGCATACTGAGGGATGGTCCATAGAAAAGAGTAACTAAAAGTGTCAAAAACTTCATATGAGAACAAAAGAATTCACTTTCCTACCAAATACATGGATTGACTACCAAGTATTTCTCTTACCCAAAGAGCTTGGATAACCAATGTGAGCAGTCAGACTTTATACATGCTGATAATTTTTTGATGTATGATTCATCCAACAGAGATAAGTATAACGACAAGGTCTTAGCAATGATGCTGGTATGAGTGTAATGATCTGGATTACAAGTGAACCTACAAACAAGAAACAATTAAATATCACTAATAACTAGATACATGTAGAGTAAGGTTTCCACACTGTTTTGAAGTACACTGGACATTATTCTGGCTTTATTATTAAAGAGGGAAGGTTACTTTTATTGTTTTTTATAATATAGATAGGAACCTGTGCGCGCTCTGATTGGTCAAAACCCCATGTTTTATCAGAGTATAAAACATAGAAAAAGCGTGTTTTATTGTTTTTCACCACATTACCTCTATATCATAAAGCAAATGAAGAAGCCTTAAGCTGTGTTTTAGACTGTGAAAAACACTCCGAACATTAAAATGAGAACACTCGAGAAATGTAGAAAACATTTACCTGTGGCTTGTGTTTTCTGCATGTCCCTCCTGTTCTCAAATGCTCGTCGTGTTTTATCACGGTGTAATACACGGCTTAGGTTTCTTTATTTGTTAAAGAAAGAATTAGAAGAATAGCCCAGTAGAGTAGCCAGCCAGGATCATGAGGCAAATGTGTAGTTCCAGAAAATATCCATACCCCCCCCCCCCCCCACAGAGGGTCACGGAAATTCCGAGGGGTAGGGGGCTCTGAAAGAGGTAAATTTCCGAAGGCGAGGGGGGCTACCCAAGGAGTTTTCTTTCCAGTGGGTCTGAAATGCAATTGAATGAACACTACCGTACTTTCCCAATTGATTCAGGTAACCAAACCAACAGAAATGTTCCATCCGTTGAGAAATAAATGTTAGATTCTTTGTCATATATTTTCCATTTTTCCTCCGACGTCATACGACCGACAGCAATCCCGAGTATCATGTTTGTTGGACGTCAAGTTGACCAAAATGCCGACGAAGAGGTGCAGCAATACATGAACAATGAAGTTGATATTTTATACTTTGAAGATTGTGCTGTATTTAGTTAAAATGCAGCTCAGATGCTTTTTCCAGCATTAATCATGCCGTCAATTAAATGCGATTCGTACTTTGTTTATTTTGTTTGATACTCGTACAAAATTATTCCTCGTTTCGGACTTGCCGTAACTAGGTTATCACATACTTTTCATCGTTATCCGTGTAGTTAATAATTTGCTTTAAGTGAGCAAAATCGATTCAAGGCCATTTGTCTTGAACTATATGTAAATGTGGACAGCGAGGAGCATTTGAGCAGTAGCCAAGATTTCATCCGGTCATTTATAGACTGACTGAACAATTCATGTTTCACATGTGAAATGTATGACAATTCAAAAAAACTAAGGCACAAAATGAATTTACTATCATTTACAAACTACAAAGACAAAGCATATGACTTAATTTATGTATTCCTTTGGTGAAAGAAAAAATAAAGCGACATTTGGGAAACAGCTGTTTTGAAAAAAATGTTGCCTGACAACTTTACTGAGTGTGTAAAGTAATTTGATATGTTGTTTTGACCATGCATAAATTAAAACTTCAACTGAGTTATTTGAAAGAGCTTTATGTACGTTCCGAGATTCTTATATGAAAACTTCCTTTAATGAAGGAAAAGTCAGCTGCTATGCCATTTGGGAGTGAAGCGCTTCTAAGTCAGTTCTTTATTACTTTAAACACTGGTTCAAACATTTTAACATGACATGAAGGAACGTGCTGCATCTGCAGTCTACTGTGAAAAAGTACGTCTTTGTCTACAATGTAACTATACACAGCTGCAGTTAAATTTTATTATTAATGAGTTAAGTCTTGGTTTTTATGGACACCAAATTTCTGAGGGGTAGGGGGGGGGGCAAGTAGAAAAATCATGGAAATTCCAGGAGGTGGGGGGAGTACTGTGAAGCCCCCCTGGAACGGTAAATCCTGGGGGGATGGGGGTCAACCTGGAAATAAACTCTCCGTGGGGGGTATGGATATTTTCTGGAACCACACAATGGTGATTTTTTTTCCCAGCAGCATGTACTTATATCTCTTATTTTGCACTGTCCTACATGTTTTGCTTCAAAATTTAATGACAAATCCTCCAATCAGTTGAGTTTAGTAAGTCAAGTTCTGTTGAAAATTACAAGCAATCTGAACATGTATGGATAAATAAACAATAGGCCCCATTTGGTGCGAAAATATGCTAGGATATTTCTCTGCAGCCATTACCCCTTCTGAGAAGCAAACAGTAACTGTTTTCCGAAAGCATACATGTAGCTTGAGGAAAACTGTGACCTTTGAGAAACAGATAATGTCCAAGCCAAGGAGAAATATCCAGACATGTGTTTGCACCAAATGGAGGCTATTGTATTTATTATCCCTCAAATATTTTTTGCAACACACAAAGTTTTGAAAATTGAGGAATATCACTTAGATATGACGCATTTAGACCAATCGCAAGCAAGCAAAAATATTTGATGGATTATAAGATATGAACACTTACTGTGTTTGTGGCATTTCATGATTCACTAAACTGGAGATCTGGGACAGTACACTGCTTAGTTCTGTATTCCTGTATTTTAACAATAGACACAAAAAAGAAAAAAATTAAATAGTTGAAATCAATGGCACCCTTTTTGCTGCATGCGTATTACTGAATGAAGGGATACTTCAATGCAACACTATCTAATTGACAACTGATGCTTAATTATGAACATTGTTAACCATTCACCCAATGAAGATGCCTGAATCCAAAGTAATCAAACAACTTTGAACTTAACATATTAATTCAATAATCAATAAGTTTGCAATTATATACACACTATGGTTTATAATTATGATTGACATTTTGCCTCAGGCAGACATGATTCGTCACCTGTACCAGCAGTGGATAAGAAAAGTAATTCAATTGGCACTGCCATTCTTTACTGTCTTATTCAGTTTGATGTAACAATAATCAGTACATGTAATTATTATTAATATCGCAAGGTAGTCTTGAGGTAAATTTGAGCATTCTGATTGGCTGTTTCTTGGTCAGGATTTTGCCATATGGACCATTTCCATGGAAACACTCATAAGCCCTCTTTTTTGTGTGTTTTTGAGGGTGAGCAAATTAAAAACAAGCATGGCCTGAGTACCATATGTATATATACAGCACTAACCTACTTACTAATCTAGCTTATTCGAGTCACACTGGGGAATACTGGCCCTCCATTGTTTTTGCGTGTTGAAGTGCAGCAAGTTCTGTACTACCACGACCTTAGGCCAATTTCCCTGTACGGCCCTCTCACTTGGTTAATAAGAGGTTATTAAATTCAGCCCCCAAGACCAAAAGCTTAGATACCAATATAGATCCCCAATAAACATCTCCCTTCCAGCTACATTTGCACCAAAGGGAAATTAGCCCCTAGGGTGCTAAAATGAATCATTCAGCAGATAGTAATGTTATGTTCATTCAGTGTTCTCCACCATTTGTGGAAGAACAGCCTGGTTAAATCAAGTTTAGGTCACAAATGCAGTTGACTTACAAAAAAAAACAGGCTGATGTAGAAATTAATTAATCTCTGATGTAGATATCAAGAAATTAAAGTACTGAAAGTGTTACAGCTTCACACAACTTTTGACTAGGCCAAAAGTTTGACACTGGATGGTGGAGCTTTTATTACTAGAGTGGATGTCATTATATAAAGCCAGGTGGCTTGCCCAGCCAGGGGTACACTGGATCAAACTGGAATAATTATTATTTGAAGAACATACTTTACAAAGAATCCTGTTCCTATGCAACCAGTTAATGTTAAAATTAAATGTATTAAGACTACAAGTACACCTACATGTATATTTCATGAAATAAATTACATAGTCACTCTTCTGTGTTTTAACTAGGAATATAATTTGAGGTTAAACTTTAAACTCATTTGAAGTAAAGTTGAAATCATCATTCTTGCATGTGAAAAGCCCAGCTTGAAAAACAAATACAGCTTGCAAAACAAATAAACTGTTAACTGTAAATTACAAGTAATGCCAAACCAAATTTGCACTTTAGCACAGGATAAGATGTCATGAAGTACGAAAAAAGCATACAGCTGCCATCACGGAAGTATACAGAGTACCTCTACAATCATTTGGCTCAATTTGTGACTGTAAGCTGTACCATTTGATATCCAAGTAGCTATTTTCCTGCCCTCAGGCAGGCTTTCAGTTAGACAGTGGTGATGTTGAACCCAGCAGTAGTTGTGCATACAATGTTTTTATAATGTCCAATGTTTTTTAAGGGGGTTGGAAGTCCCCTAAATACTTCTACATTTTTGATTACATGATAAAAGTTTAAATGATATTTTACCAGCCAATTGTCACATATTGTTGACTTATGTCCCACCGGGAATGAAAAGAATGAAGTACGTGTAAGTTACTCTTGCATTTTAGATGCAAATCTCAGTCTCATGCTGACATAATCTCTTGCTATCTCACACATACAGGCCAATAACTCGCACCGAATGACTCACATAATTATAGGATTTTGTTATCTTTAAGATAACCAATTTGAGAGGAAAATGTAAAATTGCATGAATATTCCATGTAAATCATGCACAGGTGTTGGAAATTAACCAAGTTTAAGGGAAATGACCTGGAAATGGGGTTGTTCATTGGTTACATCCAAACATCAGAAACATGTGAGTGTTTAGAAGATCTGTGGAAGTCTTAAGACATCTTTTGAAATCATCAGGACATTTTCTGAAGTTATATAAATTCCAAGATCTGTACATCTCATGTACATGTATTCCAAAACAGGTATGGACTAATAGACTAATGCACTAGACCCATTAATCAAGAAGAAATTTGGAATGATGGATTCCTGATTCTTATTTCAGGAAGTGGGAGTGGCATTGCCTAGTGGTTAAGGTGCTGGATTTGTAATACAGAAGTCCAAGTTCAAATCCTCCTCCCTTCTTCTCGACAGATTTGTGTCTGGGCACAAATTCAACACCTCTAAATTTTGCAAAGAGTCAACTGGCCAGCTTCCAAACAGTTGCCATTTTTAACAAGTTCTCAGTTGTATTTACAATATTTGATTCTCAATTATAGTGCCCCCAAATAGCACAGCAGTGCAAAATAGCATTGACTCTTTTAAAGTGATTAGCTTTTTTTTTTGGACACACACACACATGTGTGTGTGTGCAGGCTAGATCAAAAATAGTAAGATTCATGTTCAAATAGTTTCAAATATGAATTAAAGTTTATAAACAAAAAAATATGTACATCAAATAAAATACATACGACTGTGGTTCCACAGCATCTTCTGGAACATTTGTCTCTTTGTGGTCTTTGTCTCTGTTTAAAAACATGTCAAAAATATACCATTTATTTTAAGCTTAATTAAGCTTACAGAGTTTAAGCACACTCAAATTGCAACTTTTGAATTACCAAATCTTTCTTGTATTTGGTGGCGGTCAAACACTTGCAAACACAACTTTATGTGTCTAAACATCTATTTAATTGGATCAGCTTTATGGTGAGAGTAGAATTTTACGCATAAAGTCGCAAACTTACCGACTCAAATCAAACAGATACTTCACACACTTCAAAACATCTTTGAATATTTCCTGAAATATAATCAGAAGAAAAAAACACATTTGTACATGTAGTAACTGAACAACAAAAAAACTGCGTGACGTTGAGGATAAAAACACCAGAACCTGTTGTAACCTTTCCTGTAACATAATAAACAATGTTCAAAACAGCTGATTCAAAACAACATTCGTAATTTAACATGTAAACTTACAAGAAGGGAAAGTCTATTGACAGGATGTAAGAAGAGCGAAAAATCTAAAACGCACACGGAAAATATAAATTACAAATAAAAAACTGTTAGCTTACCAGGTATTCTTTCTGTTCAACCGCACCATCGTCCGATAAACCTTTCATATCAGCTGTAAGAGGTTGTTTCTTCTCGCTCGCTGCCGGTGAGCTGTCGTCCGCCATTTTGATTTTCGTAATGAGAGCCACGCAGTCACTCGCAACGTCACTACTCCTACCCAGGCCTTCATCTCACAAGACACAACTGGCGCCAAATACGAAGGGAAGGAAGATATCACTCTGAGATCAGTGTTATGTTACCTGTTACCTAGCTTCTTTGTGCCTCGTGGCACATAAGGCCTCCACAGGATCCCTCCAATTTTCTCTGTTGGCTGTAGCAGCTCTTGCCTCATCCCATGTAAGCCATCCTGCGCTGTTCCTCTCTCTCTCTCAACTGTTCTTCGCCAGGTGGTCTTAGGCCTTCCTCTCTTCCTTTTTCCTTCAGGTGTCCATGATAGGGCTATGTTGGTATGGCTGTTTCTGTTTTGTCGTAGGACATACCCTATCATCTTCCATCTTCTCCTCTTAACCTCTTCACTAAGGAGATCAGTGTTATGCCCGGTTTTAATTTCAAACCAAGCATGTTGTGCTCTAGCGGATCTCCGTTTTCTCATTCGAAATTATTTACGTAACCCTTCAGTGAGGGAAGAAGTTCCTGTTAAGGGTTTTCCTGTCAATACTTGTAGTCTTCTCTTTCCACAAATAGGCCTATCCCGACTGTGCTCGTAAAATGCTGGAAAGTTGCTCACTGCGATGCCAAAAAGGTGCGAAAAAATTGCCAAAAATCCAAAAACTTGCCTCTAAATTTCAAAACTTGCCTTCTAAATCTCTTGATATTTTTATATAAACGTTAATTTAAAGCTTCATTTTTCGTTCTTCTCAATAATTGCTAACATCAGTCAGGAAAAATAGCTGGAAACCTAGCTTTAAAGAGTTGCTGGCAGATATGGGCGAAATTTAAGGACACTAACGGAGCAAAACCCATGGTTTAGTTGACGTCTTGCCTAACGTCAAGTGACAGTTTAAGTGTTGAAACTTCAAAACTGAGGTTGATAAACATTCAAGAAATTCGCATAAATTGAAGTTTTCTATGAAATCGTTGACTTTTTCGTGCTTGATATGTGCTTTAAACCTATATTTTGCTCAAAAGTTGCTCAGAAAGGCAAAACAAGTTGCTCGAGGTTGCTGGAACCGCAAAAAGTTGCTCCAAAGGTCAAAAGTTGCTTCAAAAGTTGCCGAGCAAAATTCGTCGGGATAGGCCTATCCACAAACCATAGCTGGTAGGGGAGACTTCAGGTTAGTCTCCTCTACCATGGTTGCATAAACTCCAGCGTTAGTAACGAGAAATTATACAATGTTGCATCACGCACTTATAATATTTGAAGTTGAAAAGAAGGGCATTTAAAAGTCCGTAGAATTTCTAGAGTTGGAAGTACAATACTCCAGCTCGGTGGACACTCATGCATTTCCTCTATTAAACAAAGCTTATAATTATATTCAAATAGCGGAGAAAGCTTCCGCTCATGACGAACTGAGATATAAAATTATTACGGTCCTAAAACATGATATGCCTAAAGCTATATTCAAAGTAACTTCAGTTAAATCGTATAACTGTTTGATACTGGTTGTAAGTAAAGGGTCCAGGTTTATGGCTTTGCCTTTTAAAAAAATGAAAAGATAACGCACGTCCTCCGGAACTGAAACAGACAGACATGCACCCTTTATTTAGGGTCGATTACAGTTCTTCAGCTTATGGAGTCGTGCAAAAACATTGTAAGACTAAAATCAAATCAAACTCTGTACAAAGTATACGCATAGTAGAGTCAGTTCATCTAAAATGCGTCGTTACAATTATTAGGAGGGAGCGGAGAGAGATCGACGCAATACGAGGGGGCAAGTAAAGTTGGGATATGCACCATCTCTGCTGATCAAACAAACTCTGATGATCTCCAGTTAGAAAGTTTCCGTGATGTTGCATCAGGCAACAACTGGGGAATTTTGTATCCTCGCTCCACGAATCTGTTACACGGCAATAGAGCGTTTCCACTCACGTGGCCAGCACCCATGCAAATTTGTTGAGAAAAGAGTTCAACTCCCACAGGACTGCTTTGGTACACCAACATCGCCGCCGTTTCATCGTTTTCCAACACCAATCAACCTCGTTCCCGGGCTCCTCTCAGAGAGGGGACCCTGGGAACGAGGATGAACACCAATACGGCTGCTATGACGTCATGTGAAAAACGCTAAAAAGCTCCCAAACGCTCGCTAGAGACGCAGTTTTGCGGGGCGTATTGTAGCCGTTGCGAAGAGATAAACGAATATGTACCGGACAACGTGATAGTTACTACAAGCAAGTAATACAGAACCGATAGATATTACTGTATTACTAACTTGGATTGGAAACAAAATTTTTTCCCGCCCGCCTGCTAAGCTAAACCCAAGAATTTGAACCTAAACGTAACCACGCGTTTCACCTGTATATTTCGTAGGAAAAAGTGTGCAAGGGAGGGGTAGATAAGACAGAAAGCTAAATGGTAAAAAAAGAATTAAATTTAGTTATCTGCAAAAATAACATCAGTGTGTTATCCTAAAATCCTGTTTCCTGTTACCGTGATATAACTACTTGATGCTAGCGTAAGTTATGTTTGCATGATAGTGAGCAAAATGTCTAGTAGTCTTAGCTCGTCCTTCCGCGACGACAACCAACAAACCATTTTATTTTGCCAGATTTACAAAAAGGGAAAAAAACAGCATAAAAACAATTAACTTAATTAGGCAAAAAGCTATTCAGAATACTGAAGAAAACTAAACAAGCTGAGTAGATAGAAAAATATAATATGCTTTACCTTGGCTGCAACAAGCGTAATGAAAGAGAAGAAGAAGGAAAAAAAGAAAAAAACACACAAAAAAAAACAAGACGTCACCATGCCCATTTGCGTGGATGTTTTTGTGTAGAATGGAATTGGGCGTAAAGCCCCTTAGGCTGTCCACGTGAGAGCAGCAGAATTTCTAGACACCCCTGGGATTCCCGAACCTAATAGTGATCTAAAAATAGCCTGAGAGGGATCACCTTGAGAATAAGGTCTATATAGGGATTAACTCTCTCACTCCTCATCTTCTCTTGCGCAAGGTCAACAACTGGGATATTCGCCTAAAATGTAATGATGAATACTTCCTAAATCCTTTATTCTCATTTCCGTTTTCGAGAAAAAGGTTTACTGCCTTTCTCTCCACTATCTGCACAAAACCGTTATGACATTACTGATCCAAACACTACACAGAATCAAGGTCACGCACAGTTGCGTGTAAACCTACTTAAGGTTACAGTATACCTTCAGGGGTGTCTCGCGCGCAGGCGATGTAGCGCGTGCAGTTTAAGCTGTAGATACCTAAACCCCTATATCAAATTAAAGCTTATGGAGCTGGCTATCAAACTATACCAAGAATTTTGAAAGAAAATGAATTGTTGAAATTTTCACGACCACTAAATGCGAGCGCCCGAATCACCTTGCGAAAGCTACAAGTCAAAGCGAATTTCGTTTTACGCCAATTTAATTTTTTCCTCGGTTTCAGGGCCCAAAGCGCTTAAAAAGTGTGTCTGCGTTTTGGCATATTCAATTGCAGTAAAAAGTTACAGAACATTTTCGAAATAGAATTTAAAAAATGTGGAGTGATCGTACAAAAATCGCTCTCGAAGAAAAAGTATTTCGAAATTAACAATTCCCAGACACACTTTTGTAGTTTATATGTTAAACTAGCCACTGTCCAAATTTAAGAGCAATTGAACAAATTCCCTTTGAGTTATAACTCTTTAAAGTGTCTGCTTCAAGTGAAAAAATTTATTCGAGAAAACAGCGCTAAGAAAAATTTTCTGCTTCGCAAACAAACTCCGCCCACAAACGCCTTCAACTGGGTTCTCAGGTAACTAAGCCAATCAGTGCAGGGAAAGTTTACTACCGTTAACCTCCTAGTGAAATTTGCGCGCGAATCTCTAAAAAACTCTTGAGTTTCGCAATGCGCTCACGGAACCGAAAGCAGAGAGAGGATTTTTCTGTAGCTCGGTTTTTCTTGAAGCTGGTCTGGCAAAATGGGGAAGACTAAAAAGGATACGAACGCTAGAGTGGCTGAGCGAAGGAAACAAACAAAAGAAAGCGCGGAGAGCAACTGTGTGTGGGCAACTGTGCATGAATAATATTTCAAATGGTCTCAATGAGTCCGACGATTCATCGATATCGGACTCATCAGAAGAGTCTCTGTCAGCATCCCTGTTATTGCTGTCAAGTTCCGAAATTTTTACAGAACCTTTCTTTTCTCTTACCACAAATATTTGCCCACCTCATACGATAACTATAGCTTCATCCGCGTGGCGAACTTTCGCTTCTTCACTCATTGATGTATTTTCATTCGTTCTTCGCTGTTTTCGCTTTTTCGAACTGGTCCATGGTTTAAACGTGGCCTATGTTTACTTATAACTTAATAGAGACACGCCTAATACCAAAAATGCTGGGTAGTCAGAACAACAATGCTGATCAACTGAGTAGTCAATTCGTGACATCCATACAGGTAACTCCCGCGAAAATCGTCTCGGTTGATTGCATACGCGCCATAGGGCTGTCAATCAAGAGGTAAACTTTTACTTCCGGTGAAAACGTAAAACCGCCATTTCTCCGCCAATATTTAGCCTTTTTCAAAAATTTTTTTCAGAAGTTAGAGATTATTCTTCGACCACTATTTTGACCCAAAAATCCAAATTTGAAGAAAATTGCCGACCCGAAGGTATACTGTAACCTTAAAATAACCTGACTTGCAACTAGTCTTCCCTCGCTTGAGAATGCGACCGGTATGTCCATGGTCATGGCTTAGGCTCCCTTCGAGGAATTTTTTTTTAACCGGTTAGTAAAAACTGAATTAAAATCTATCTCATAGTTATTTCCTAAGCCGTTCTAGCATTATCTTTTGTTCGTAAGCAGTTAGGAAAACTTGCTAGGCAAAAAATATAGTGCCACTAAGGGGTTACCAAAAGACGTTTTTATATGGCTGTGTCTCACAAGGACTGGGAACTACCGAATTCACGAATTTGATTGGCTGAAATGGATACTGACCGCGGTCTAGATTTTCCCATCTAGACCGGCATCCAGACCGGTTTCATTTTGCGTTGAAAAAGTAGCAAACTAAAATTCAAAAATGTTCACCGTTTTCTTTTATTTTCTTCTAAATCATTCATGGAAGTGCCAAAAAGCCTGATGACGAAAAAAAAAAAAAAAGTAAAGAGGACGAGCAAATTTCGGCAGGTTTAAGTTAAGCTCATTTCCGTTTGCGAGCAAAATGTCAGCAAACCAGTTACATTAAACGAATTAAAGTTTTCTTCTTTGCCATATAATAAACATCTTATTAACCGAGCTAAGTCGGTCTGTATGGCAGAATCTTGACCTTGGTCGTGTGTACAGACCTCACTGCGTTCGGTCTGTAATCACGACCTCGGTCAAGATTCTCCCATACAGACCTCCTGCATGCTCGGTTAAGAAGAGCTAAATATTGAACCTCTGAAAGAACATCCTTCACAGCGCCTAAATTAGAGTTTCCCATCCAACGACCTTGGTCGTGTGTACAGACCTCACGGCGTTCGGTCTGTAATCACGACCTCGGTCAAGATTCTCCCATACAGGCCTCCTGCATGCTCGGTTAAGAAGAGCTAAATATTGAACCTCTGAAAGAACATCCATTAGAGTTTCCCATCCAACAAAGAATCGTCCCTTGCTCTGAATAACTGCCAATGGTGGGAGAAGAGACACGACATTTAAAACAATTGAGAAGACTTCTGTCAGTTTAAGAATGTCTCAGTTCTTCGAGATCATTAAAAGTGTTTGTGGAGTAGGAAGTTCTTCAGCCGCAAAGGCAAGGGAAGCCGGTGAACTCTGCAGGGTCGGACGCGTGCGTTAATGACTTGTCGGCATAGCAATTTCAAATCAAAAATAATTGGCAGCTGCCAAATTCGTATGTAACCGTCACTGTAGCTGCCAGCTAGTTGCTCACCACTCTGTGTAAATGCCATATGGAAAACTCCGGCCGTGCTGTGAAACTCCCCCAGTCGGGCGGCTGTTGCGTTGAGTCGAGGACAAAACTTATCGTTCCGTCATCGGTGTTCACACAGGAAATGGTCCCATCATTTCCTCCCACGGCTAAAAGCGATCCTTCTGGGGAATAATTCACAACGTTTATTACCTTTTTGAAAGTGAGCGTGTGTTTATTTTGAATCTCCGCTTCTTTTCGTTCGCACGTTGGCATGTGCCAGGTTTTTACGACGCCTGCGTACAAGACGCAAGTGACAAACTGTTGAAAGGGAAACCGCGGGTCAAAAATACACACGGACTGCGTGACAAAGTCTTCCAGGTTGTTGTTGAGAGGTTCAGGGACTTTGTACGGAGAGAGAATAGTCGCGCAGTCTAGGCTGTTTATTAGGATCAACCTGGTACAGCTCAGAAAGTAAACTTGTCCATGCGATGAGGTCACGGCAAGTAGCCGACCGTTAGGAGAAAACGCACAATCCACGACGACGCCGCGAAAACCTGAGCATACTTTGCTCACTCTCTCAGTGCAAACCGTCTTTCCGTTGCGAGTACTTGTGATTGACAGCTGAAGGGCTCCAGCCACTACGCGAATCGAGGCAACCACGGTTCTGTCGCGAGAGAATGGGCAACCTTGAGGATAGATCCTTCGATATTCTGACATACCCCCTGGAAGGTTACACGGAGTGCATTTCTGCGGCGTGGAATCATACCTCGAGAGGAAAAGGTCCTCGACTTCCTCTATGCCCTGTTTCACTGCTATACAACACAGCTGCAAGCCATTTGGAGAGATGGACCAAGGACCGGAAGTCAACGTGCAGTGGTACTTGGTGATGGTAGTAAAAGGCGAGGATGCTAAGTCCCATGTGCGTGTGCGTGAAGTATAGGTCGGATTTTTGGCTAGGTGAGCTGATGGTTCCACGGCGACTCCTTAAAAATAAAGATTTTTCACATCTGTCAGTTTAGACCAATTCCCACTTCAAACAGACAAACAGAGATCTGACTTTTTTTTAGAAAAAAACAGATGCTTCATTTAGGCTTAGGGGAATTTTGTGTTAAAGTGCATATGACATGAAAAATGTTTTCTGCTTATTTGAAAGGCCTTTCAAAATACAGAAGAATGGCGTTTTTTTTTTTTGAAATATCTTTTTTCGTTTCAGAGATATTGACGTTTTTCTATTATGCAAATTAGATCAGTGATGGCGTCATCTTGTTTGCAACTGAAAATGGTAAGTCACCAACAACAGTTCTTTTCAGAACTACCCTCACCCAGACGATCACACTATACGAACTTCATTCCGCTTTGTTTTGGAGCGGATAATTGCTGCGTTAGCTTTATTTTCATAAATAAGGCAAAGATCCTCATTTAGCGCATATATATATTCAGTTTTCAACTTGCGGGTTATGTGATCGGTATTAGCAGGGTTAGAGATAAGGTTGTCCAATTCCTCCATTCTCTTTTGAATATTCGCTTCCTTTTCCCTGCCTTTTTTAGCCCTGTTTTTGGCATACGGGATTGTTAAACCCGTTAATTCCATTTTAGTTCGTCCCCCACTCGAGACTTTTGTCCTCTAAGCCTGTGTACTTTTCCCTGATGACAATATAGTTTTCTTTTAATTAAATCTGCGTACTTTTCATCTTCAAGAAGGGAGTTATTAAACTTCCATAGTCCATGTCCTCGTGAAACTTGGGCTATCGATAGAGTAAGTCTGACTGCTCGATTGTCCGGACCGTTCTGATACCTTGGCTTCAACCCGTTCAACCCATTTTGTGAGATGTCGAGCAATTAAAAATAATTCGATCCGCGAACTCAATTTAAGTGCTTTTGATTTGTAAGTAAAGCTTATTTTATGCTGATTTCGTTCTCTAAAAATGTGGTCTCCTCCGCAGCCGTTTTGTGGGGTGTCACACAACGCTCCCCCTTTTTTGGGAGCGTTGCGTGACATCCCAAGAAACGGCTGTGGAGGAGACTACTGGAAATGTCGGCTGGTGCGAATTCATTCGTCATGGTGAGAAGTTTGTCTCTGGCGGTGGTGGACTTCCATGGGGTGCCGCCCCTCTTGTCAATTGACTGTCATGGGGTGCCGCACCTCTTGTCAATTAGGTATGCGCTTAGATCTTGCAAACATTCTCGTTTTTTCTTTGATCATTTGGGACATATTGCATAACGAAAATTTGCTGCCATTTAGGCTTAAATAAACCGAAACGATTCTTCCATTTTGCTCTTTTTGTAAATTATCAAAAGCGCTGTTGATTAGAATGCAGACACCTTTACTGTGTGTGGATCCACGCGAAAAGAAAATGACACCTCCACATTCACTTCTCCAGATAATTTCATCTTTGAGTTCTGAGTATGTTTCCTGCAGAAAATAGGCTTCACAACTTTGATCTTCAAGAAAACAGAAAATACTTCTCCTCTTCATCGGGTTTCTTAGTCCTCTGACATTTAAAGTCATCACATTAAAATTACCCTGCATTATCAAAGTTGTCAATACCTACAAAAGATTTTCCCCTCGGGAGTAGTTTGAGAAATGTTTAAACTTGATTTAAATATGCAGATTGGGAAAACACAAAAACGAAACATGCAACACAACACAACACAAACCCAGAAGGACAAAAATAAATATAAACTATCATACAAATATACACACACGCATACAATTAAAATAACGAAAATGATTCTGAGGAAAGACATAGATTGGACATTGATCTTCTAAATGCCAACTACGGAAATTGGTACGCTGTATCGGTTATTCCAGCTCCTTATTAATGGTGTCAAATATTTTGAAAATAACAAAATTGTAAAAGAAATTTGATAGTTCGCAAAGGATATACAGATCCAGTCAGAGTTACTGCAGGGGCTGATCTGTAGCAACATATTTGCCGTTGACAAAAAGTTTGTCCGGGTTTGCTTTGCTAAAATACGCCATGTGTCCTCTCTCTCTCTGGCTTCTTTGAATTTTTTCATTTGCAGTTTCCGTAGTCCATATAGGTCCTTCGGTATGTCATCGAAGACATGGAAATCTTAGTGACCTTTGAGGTGTTTACGAGCATTATCCATTACGAGCTCTCTATCGGAGTACCGAAGAAATCTTGCTATTATTGGGCAAGGTTTAAAAGAATTAGGCCTACCCAGGCGGTGAGTTCTCTGGAATTCTATTTTTGGGCGAGGTTGTTCAATCTTAAGTTTCTCTTCCAGGAATTGGTACATAACTTCTCTGGTGTTCTTCAAACAAGACTCGCTGTTCCGCTGATCGCTCTTCCATGGTGCATTCGGTATTCTCAGGTACGCCGAAGAATTTTAGATTTTCTCTTCTGGAGGAGGTCTCCATGTACAAGAGCTGCTTCTTCAAGTCATAAACCGGGTTTTGCTAAAAGCAGGCCCAGCGGCCCACGACCCACGGCCCGCGACGGCCTAGCGGCCTGGCGGCCCGAAGGCCCAGCGGCCCGCGGCCCATGGCCCACGACGGCCCGGCGGCCCGGAGGCCCGGTGGCCCAGTCCTGATTTTCTACACTTTTTTTTGTCCAGCGGTAAATCCACGCGCATGCACAGATCTGCATCGGGTTTGGGGGTGCAAAATGGACCAGTCACCAGTCCTTTATTAATGACGCAAAGTTCTGATTTTTTGTCTCATCCTCTAAAAATCGCCTTCTCCATTTTTGCCTATGAAAACCTTCACATAAATCGATATTTCTCAAAGGTGGGACCTCAGCCTGAACCATCCTTGTTATCACTCTCTAGTATACTAATTATTTAAAGTTGTGGGCACTCTTCAGTTTGAAGAGCAAAAAATTCGAGTAAGTTACCGAAAATTCTTTATGTTCAAAACTCAGAAACTGCTTTCTCGGTATTCGATGAGACTGTGAGAGTTTTTTTCTTCTTCTCTGTTTTTAGTCATTTCCGTTAATGAAACTGACACCTCAGTTGTCACACAACATGTAATCTTTGGATGATGTGACCGCAGGTTACTGAGAATATGGTTAATCCCCATGCTTCGTATAAGTGGTCTTACGGGTTATCTAATTCCCATTTAATCCTTTCAAAGTCGATAAAATTAAGACGAGCTCAATGTCAACAACAATATTGTTGTGAGTCACAACAGATTTGATGAATTGCAGTAGTGTACACGGCGGGGTCGCTGAGAATTCCACCGATAAAAATAATAATAATAATAATAATCAAATGACAATGGCTTCTTTAGATATTCCCAGTGCAAGGACCAGCAATGGTTGTTCAAGCATTGAAAACCTCCTTAGAAAACAAATTTTTGTTACATTTTGAGACAACTCACTCGCAATTTATTTTCTTTTTTTTTTTTTCAGATCACAATGCCTAAAATCGGATTTGTAATTCCCAAAATGATCACTTACTGAATAAAAACCATATCTTGGCATCTCTACATTAAGTCTACGAGTAATATTGTGATTGGTGCTATGGGAACTGTGAAATAAATTTTTCTTGTTTATAGACTAATTTTATGCATACTGTGGAATTTGCAAATTGATTCTTAAATCAACGGTAAGGATTCCGTATTTAAAGGTCTCATCTGTGACGGGGTTATTTTCAGCCCCTACGATTGGAATTAAATGAGTGATAAATTTCTTCGTATTCCGCATTTCACTCGATTTAATTTCCCGTCAGAAAAACACCTTGATTAAATTAACTTGTCTACCACAAACGAATGAATAGAAGCTTTTAGACTTTGAGGCATAAACAGTTTGTCTAGATGTTGTCAAAAATCTGTTCTCAGGACGCCATATTAGACTGTAAACAGCGATTGTGGAAAAGGTCGCAATATCAACCTACCTGAGAGAATGCTATGATGGTGTTAACGCGCACCTCACCAGCTGCCATTTGTCACAGGAGACATCATCTTGTCTCCCAAACAGGAACACAAATACAAAAAAATTGAGTTTGTCCAACGCATAAGCATTATTTGGGGAGGATTTGCCGATTACCTAGACCGTGTCAGTATCCTAATCTTATAGGGAAGCCGACCAGCTTGCATCACCGAAGGACATGTCATTGGTTTGATAGTAGCGAGAGAAATCTACCATTGTAGCTATAGGATCACGCAAGTAGAAAGTGTAGGGAAAAGGCTGTAATAATCCCTTGAAACATGCGTTTCCCTGGATCTGAGTCGTGCTGAGAATCACCGGATCGCAACTAATGCCTTTGAATACTGAATCCTGACCATTGATTGAAGAATCAGTTTGCAATTTTCCTCGGTAATAAAATTACAGTGTGTAAACAAGAAATCTTTATTCCCACGGCACCAATCACGCGTTTACTCGTCGACTATGCAGACATTCTAATATACGGTTTTTACTCAGCAACTTAGGAATATTCAGTTTTAAGCGCTGGGAACTGAAAAAAAAAAAAAAAAAACCGAGGAGCCGAATATTTGCCGTCGTCAAATAGATTGCTCCTGAACCTGTCCCGAAATGTAAAAAAAAATTTTTTGGAGGGAATTTTCAATTTTTTTTTTAACAACTACTACAGGTCCTTGCACTGGCAATCTCTAAAACGACCTTGGTATATTTCAGTATTTTTTTTTTATATCGGTAGAATTCTCAGTGACCGTGTATACTACTGAAATTCGACAAATATGTTTTGAATCACTACAATTTATGACCTCGACTTTCAGTCATGTTTTTTTAAAAAAAAAATGGGACACGAGAATTTCAGCAATATACAAGATTTTAGGGGAAAAGATAATTTTATTTGAAGATTGAAATTGCCCCTAAACAAGTTTATTTTTTGCTTAGAGTTGGTTTCCGTTTCTCGCGGAAGTGGCATTCGGTCCAGAATAGTTTTCATCTCTGTCAGCCTTTCCAGCAAAGAAAATATCCTTCCCTTGTCGTCAAATTTCTGTCCTTTTCACTACATTGATGATTTTGAATTGTAAAATGGCTGCACTCATTAAAAATCAGCTTTTGGATCGATTATTCTGGGTCATAATCAAAAGCTATTGCTGATGCTGAACTGGGAAACTTCCCGGTACTTGCTGTCATTTTTTGTGTTGACAGTTGCCTCTTGGTAACTCTTATCGCATCACGTATTGTGTTTCGCGGTTGGGGTCAAGTTTACAGCTGTAACTCCGCTTGCTGGACGAAGCTGAAAGTATTCTCAGATACGATTTCCGTAAATGTATAAATGTTTAATAACTAGAAGAGGATATGAGGGCCAGGAAAAACTCTGGTGGCGAAATTTTGCTGTGTTGCTGATTATAAACCGAAAGCTGCAGAAATTTTAAAGGAGAGATGCGTGAGTGTTGAAATCGGGATGCAAACGCACTCAAATTGCATGAAAAACAAAAATGTTCACAATTCCCACCTCTAATGAAACTGCTATAATTCCAAAACTAGTTATATTCAAAGCTTACATAATCAATCAATCGAACTCTATCAACACACGACTAAAGCTGATTAAAATCTATAACATATTGAAAGAAAAAATTCTAAAGAAAGTAACTAATATACCGTAACTAGAAACTTTATTTACGAGTTTTGGAAATCACGCAAACTGCATTATTTTGTAATGTTTTCTCTCAAGTGTCGTTGCCCGAATCATAAGGGTTTTGCCCGAAAAATCACATAATTTCCGTAGCTGGGGGGGGGGGGGTTGCAGCCCCCCGCACCCCCCCTCCAGCTCGTAAGTCTATGTTCATACAATGTTTTGTTCGTTTATTTTCACTGGCCATATCGCTCGCAAAATAGTATACAACTCGTAAAAACTTCAGCTATTCTATACGCGCAGAGACATATACGGGCAAAATTTATGGAATAAACTCTGTTTATTATACCAGGACAAGAACTACCAGAACTACCAGAACTACTAGGTGAGCTTTCGAGCGAAAGCATGACATCTTCACTCGTAACAATCACATGTTCACGCGAAGTTAACATGTTACTGTGTTTGCTGGCTTTTGTTTTTTTCGCTGTATTGCTTTCGTTGGCTTTTTTCCGAAATCCGGCTAAAACTCTGTGAGCCATTTTTATAGGCTAGCTCCTAATTATTACATTGTAATGGACAGGAGCTTGTAATTTTTTTTTTTCAGTTGTGACATATTTTTCTACTTTGGGACAAAAATTCATAAATAGTTAATTAATATGGTCTGGTACTTTGTAGGTGATAATAAACAGAAAATTACATGTCCGCTTGGAGATACAAAATTTTCCTTCTTGCTCACTGCGCTTACTCGAACAGAAATTTTGTATCTTCGCACGGCCGTGTAATATCCTCTATTTGTCGTTTGCTAAAGAAATGTGAAGTGCGTTTGTACAGATCCATTTCTGTTAGGTTATTCTTCACAAACCCGGTAATGCGGTAGATATTACAAAGTGCATTGTCACTACAAAATAATACAGTACATATCCAAAATTTCCCAGACCCTCTGGCGCAAAGAACCTTGGTCGTCTGTGGCCACTACGTCACGTGCTTCCTCCACAGGCACAGCAACTGGTTGGTCTACAATCTGCCACTCATCTTTTCGATCCTTCCTCTTTCTTTGAGTTGGCTTTCTTGTAACTTCCCTTATCTTCCTTGTAAAGTCTTGTCTCGATTGCTCTGTCTCCAGGTAGGGAGGGGTCGTTTTGGTAACAGCATCTATCGTCTAAGATATTGGAACAAATTTTTACATGTAACACGCACGTCAGTTTTAGCCCTGGGAGGTTAGGATTTCGTACCCCTTCCACACATTTTGAGAGTATTAAGGCGGTGAAAATGAAACTTGGAAAGTACACAGCATGGCCAAAGATGTTCCCTTTGACTGATTCGTAACGGATATTGATGATGTCATATGTGAATTTAGTCATGATTTTCAAATTGTGGCTAACTTGGATTCACCATCTTGAATTTCTGGCCAAACAGAAAGACGCCACAAAAACCAATCAAAACTAATAGAAGAACTATAAACTAATATAAATATAAGAACGTTAATAAATTGTTAATTTACAACGGAAAATTCAAATTTCTGAAAAGAAAAAACTCTTTTTGCGAAAATTTGGTTGCTCTGGCATCATTCAATTCAATGACTATTCACTGGCTACCACAGCAAATTGTCTCCAAGTAAATTTTTTAAAAAGCCGCAAAGTTTGGTTACTATGATTACTTCTAATTTTGGAACGTTAAAAGTCCACTGTGTCAGAATGACCTCGGTTCCTCCCAAACCCACCCCCTCCCTCGGCTCTTTCTGCTCTTCGTTAACCTCCAGCTCTTAACATGCTACTAATTTTTGCTTTGCAACTATGCCCAATAAATGTAAATTTCGGAGGCAAGTCTAAAGAACAGGTATCAAGCCTTGATAGATAGACTGATATCATATCTGACAGCACATTACATTCTCAGCACCCCCGTCCCCGCTTCCTTAAATAACATTGCGTTCAGAAATGTGCTTGTGCTTTACAACTATGCTCCAATAAGTCACCTTTCCATTACAGGTCTAAGGCAAGGGTATGGAGCCTTGATAGAGAGAATACTGTATCTGACAATTGCGATACATCATAAATGCACTTTTGGATGTCTGCCCGTGCTCCCTATTTTAGTAATATACATTTCCAGTGTTTTTGTTAAATACTTAAATAGTTCATCATAATTTTCGAATATCTTAAAAGTTGGAGTTTCTTTAAAAATGCCGTATCAGAGGTTTCGGATCATTTTCCAATACGGTATTACGTCCGAAGACTGTGGAACACATAAGCACTCGAATATTGGTAAGTAAAAGGCATAAAGTAAGCAAAGCCGTGAAAATTAGTTCTTCTTGCATGTATGGTTGTAAGAATTTAAAATCGCTGGTCTGCCATTGCTTTACCTAACTGATATTTATTCGCCCACGACTCCGCAAAACTACCAACGGATTTGATGGGAATTGGAGATGTCACAGACAGGTCTAAGCTTTTATTGCACCAGCGTCCAAACCTAAGGGGATAACGATGCCCTTGGGAGCTTTTGCGTTTATGAAACTGGAGCTGAACGTCTGGCCAGGACGATGTTCGCTAGTTTGTCGTCTATTGAATTTTGACAAAGCCAACTAAAAGTTGGACGAGATTCTTAAGTTGGCAAGACATGTTTTGAATACTTATGCCAAAGATGACTTAGTATATCAAAATATGTATCGCAAACTTGATTATAATGGTAGATTGTTTCCACATAATTTATACCGCCGGTAGATTCGCTCACCTCGATTAACTTGGATAGCTGTGTTTTGTAGGCATCAGGCTGACTATCCGGTCTCAAGCGGTTGTTGAAGAACAACACCCTCTCATCTATCTGCTGGATAAACGTTTGAGCCCATTGTGGCAGAGTTCCTAGCCACAGTTGTTGGTATGCATCAAGGGACACGAGTTCTCTATCTTCGTCGACTCTATCCTCTTTAGTTTCATGCTCAGCTTGGTCAGCGTAAGTGAGAACCAGGATGATGTGCCTTTTAACTTCGTCCCCTAAAAATTCCTGAAGCAGTTGCACAGCCTCTGCATCCAGATTAGTGAGCCTGCAGCCGTACCTCGCTACAAGGATGATGGCGTCGAATCCTTTGGGTGCATGTTGAAGAATCCTGGGGATCTCTTTATCAAACTCTCCGTTGAGGATTCCAGGAGTGTCTAGGACGTTAATTGTTCGCTCTTCTATTCGGGACCCAAACTGATATTCTGACGATGTTTCAGACGTTGCCCATGCCGTCGTGGTGAAAATGTACTTTCCAACTATGCTGTTTGCGGTCGCACTTTTTCCACTTCCAGGTCTTCCAATCAATACAATGCTAAGATCTTTTCCTTGTGGAAGCTTGACAAGGGAGAGCGCAAGTACCCGAAAAAAAAAAAAAAGACAAAACAAAAAAGAAAAACATGGAGGGATTTGATCAAGCAAACAAAAAAGGTTCTGTCATATACACTGTACACAATTTTATATTTTTAAATAGAAAATTGTATTAAAATTTACTTAATGGAAATAAATGATGCTCTAACCTTGTGATTGAAACAACTCTCTCTCTCTCTCTTTATTTAAAGGTAGCGTCTCCTCAAGCACACGCGTATAATGTTAGAATTAGGGTCAGGGCTCGAGACCTTAAACGGATTACAACACTGATCCATTTCTCTGGATCTGTGCAATTTTCAACATTTTGCTACTACTCATGAATTATAAGATAGAAAACCCTGGCAGGATAAATTTGTCTCACATCTATATAGGCTCGATTACCAGCCGCTGTTCGGGAAAGGAGCCTGCGCTCCTCCCCCGGACTCACGGCTGGACTCGTGGACTTCACATTGTTACTTTCAACCAATAAGAAATCTGCCTGCCTGAATCGAGCAGGCTGCATAAATTAGCTTTCTCGCAGTAGCAAAAAAGTTGTGCGATATGAAGTGCGATCGCATTAGTGGGACATTTAACTAAATACCGTCAACTGATGAAATCTTGCCTGATCTAAACCATAGTGGCATATACAACACGCAAAATAGTCAACAGCCTTATACGTTAGAATCTATATTTGAATCATGTGGTGCCAGAATGTCAGATAACGAACAAAGTCAACGAAGAGAGGGATAAACGCGAACATCGATCTCAAGAAACAAAACACTCAGTCGAATTGATGTGCACGGCAGTCTTCTTGAAGGGAAGCGACACCAGTCTCTGGCGAAGCCAGACAAAATTAAATTTTTAAATGAGCCGAAGCAAAGCGAACTAGCAAAACATAAACATGGTGTCAACACCACGCACATCATACAACATCATGTGCGTGACCTTTGACATGACAGTTGCTACACCATAGTCAAACAGCTCTGCTCTACTCTTCTATAGAACACAACATGTAATGTCCTTCCCCAACAATAATGTGAAACAAAATAGGTTGGAGGGCCAAAATTAAAAGAAGTTGCGAAAACGCCACAAATTTTACGAGCCGTAGGCGTTATGTGGGCCTGCCTATGATTTTCATCAGGTGACATTTCCGGCCACCTGAAGCGCCGCAAGAATTAAATTATGAATTTACGTCACAGACATGCTTTGTCGCTCACGCGTCCAGCCGTCTCTTCTCGGGGAGGAACGTAGACCTGACTCGAGTAAGCGGCGGAAATCGAGCCTAACATCTATAGATTTAATTGCAAAACTTTAAACCAATCCCTGAAACATCCATAAGTATACCTACCATCGAGAACTGAAATGAGTTTTAGAATTCTTACCTGAATACTAGAGGCTGAAACCTAAAAGAAAAAAAAAAATCTTTAGTTTGAATCAACCTTAAATCCTAAAAACCTGCAACTCACTGTGGCTCAATTAATCATGCTGAAGGTTACAAAAATGTTAGCACGAACACTAACTGACTTTTTCTAGAATTTAATTTTCGTCCCATTTTTCTGGCCGAGATCTAGACTCGTGATAGCTAACCACCTATTCTAAAATCGTTCCTAGTGCAAGCTTCGTCGTTAGGGTATTGAATTATATTTTGAACCCCAAAACGTCGCTCTTCAAATTGTAAAAATAATACGTCTCTTGCCAGGGAAATAGTCATTTTGAAGAAATAAAAAGATGTGATCATACAGATGTATTGGAATAAGCATGTGCGTCTGAACACCAACCTTCTCCTTCTGGAGTAATCTCCTCCAGAAATGAACGAACTTTCCTTCTTCGTCGTACCCGTCTAAGGCATTTTCATAGGCGGTCAAGCAACCATCCAACTGGCTTTCCCCTCCACTCAAGTTTAAAGTTGACATGGTATCCATGTATATTTGCAACACTTTATCCACCTCATGACTGAAACGTTTCATGTCCTCGCGAAGTGCTTCGTCAGTTTCTTGATGCTTCTTTACCAAGTACTGAGCAGCGCGAAGATCGTCAAACCGGTTTTCTACTTCCTCTAGTGCGTTTGCCAAAGCCCTGTTTGGTAAGTAAGCTTTCACTGATGGTATCACTGTCTCAGTTGGTTGAAGTTCAACCTAGTTAAAGAGGAAAAATACAAGTAACCATTCAATGGAAGTGAGTAATTATGGACAAGAGAAGATCAAGGTAAGAGAGGCAATCCCCCATATAGGCCTTATCCCAATCGTAACCCCTTTTTAATTTTCTTTTCTTTTAATAAGGCAAATAAATGATGCTGAGGATGATGATGATAATGATGATGATGATGATGGTAATGATGATGAGGCTGTGATGTTTATGCTCGTCTGTTCAATAGTGGCTTTCAATTTTCGTCAGCTAAATATAATGTGACCATTTTGCATTAAAAAATTCTTTTTCACCCTTTTCCAAACGAATCTCTGGACTACATACTTGATTAGAAAGTTAAAAGAATGTCGATTTCAGTGACTGAGGGGATTTTGTACTCATGTACAATTTTCACACAGTTAGGCTCCAAGACAAATCCTGCCGACTGAAATTCTTTTTCAATCTACGTTGTCCTAAGACTTTCATTCCTCCACAAAACGTATCCACGCACCGCTTTCCAAAAGTTCCGCTATTTGCTTTTATAATCAATCGCGTAGCATTGCGTGGGAATCGGCTCAGCTGTCCACCCGGATAAAATTCATGGCATGTGATTTCACTTAACCGTCTCTCGGGAGATCTAAAAATAACTTAATGGGATTACGTTGGGGATTAAGCCTATATGGGGAATTGCCTCTCTTACTTTGATCCTCTCTTGTTATGGACCGTTTTCCTTTGTGGACTACTGCAACATGCTTTGGTATCTCAGAAAATGTGTTGTCTTTACATACACACATTTGATTATTATTAAAATTTAAACGGCGATAGGCAAGAGGATTTGGGCCGGGCTCTTTCCTAATTAAATTATGTTAAACAACTTTAACTCATTTAGAAATACTCAGTTTATTCCTTTCAACCGGGTAAGAAAATTTGCCTTGACTGACTTGAGTCTCATTGTTGGATGGCAGCAATTAATACTAAATATCAATGTTTATGTTGAGTTAATTCATCAACACATCGAACGTAACTTTCCAGTGGGATGTAACAATACCTCAATGGGAATTTCTTTTCGACTATTGATTGTCTGTGAACTGAAGCTTTCATACAATTTCATCAGGTCCGGAAGACTGCTCGGCGTTGAACGTTGGTGAGGCACTTCTGTTGTGTGATAAGAAATGGATATATTGGATGCACCTTGGCAATTAGTTGATATAATTTTCAACTGTCTGGCTAATTCTTCAGCAACGACTTGAGAAGTCAATTCTCCCTGCACGTTTCCACTTGTCCGTGGCCTAGAAGGAGTCGAATGGAGAGGCAATGATCAATGACTAGTCATTTTATCTCAGCGTGTTATGCCATGATGTGTAGCCCGTGTTTATTAAGTTGGAAATAACATCTTTTATTATATAGACACGCGTGTTTTACTGGAAAATACACCTCTCGTAAAATTCATCCGAAACCACATCTGGGACTCGAGTGGCGTCTTTTCCATATTCTCACTAGTGCGTGAAGATATCGATAATTTTACTGATATAAGTTTGTCTCTTAAATTGCTCTTAAATTCGTTGGTGTATCATCGAAACATCTTCGGGTCTTCCTCGAAAGTCTTTGGCAATCTTCGGTAATCTTCGGAAATCTTCGGTAATCTTAGGATATTTTCGGGAAATATTCAGCAACGTTCGTGTGACCTTCGGAAAAGTTTTGGAGAATCTTCGGAAATCTTCGGAAAGTTTTTGCCACTCGAACATGAAATTCATATCTCCTCGCCACCGTGTAATATCCTCTATGTATATTGGTTGGTAAATGAAAACTTATACATGCAGAACTCTAAGCTGGGCTACAAAGTTGGTGGTATAATGAAGATTCATCGTCTTAGAAAAGCATGGGAAAAGAACGTGGGTCTGTAAAAATAAATTCGGATTAATCTCTGCTCGTTCTAGCTGATGAAAGTATACTTTAATCTACGTTAAGCTATGCATTATTAAGGCAGCTAAACTTATTAACAATGATGTTCAGAGTTTGCGATTTGATTTCCCCAGTAGTTCAGTGATTTCTCTTATACGCAAAGATTTCGTTACCATGCAAAACCAGAATTTTTGCGTCATCGATGTTTGAAACAAAAGTAAGCAGTGTAAACTGATGAAAATCTTAGTAAACAATCATTGATCAAGGGAGTTTAAGCAGATGATTGTGGATATGTGAAAATCACATATTTGAACTGCGGACTAAGTAATGAAGATGTGAGTGATCATCGCAGTTTTAAACACTACTTAAGCAGCAGTGAAAAGAAAGCCTGAAAAAAAAAATTCAGGCTTGTGCGCACAAGCCTGAATTTTTTTTTCTGGCTTATATTAATTTCGGTACATTTCATCCACAACAACGTGAAATGACCAAATTTAGCGTTTCGTAGAGAACGTGAGCACATGACGGCAAGTTTTTCATTCTCTCCCTAAACGTGAACACTGTTAGTACCAATTCTTTTCCAGGATAGTTTGGCCATATTGTACAAGTTGAACGAATTGGAGTAACCACAAAGTACTACAAGTAACGCGGACATATATTTTCAAGCGACGTTTTCGTTGGCGTTGCCGTCCTGGTTGCTTAAAGTCCGATGCTGTGAGGAAAACAAAAAACATGTGCATCCAGGGCGGCGGTAAATTCCTCGTGAATAAATTTAATTGAGTCACTAATGGATGATTGCTCTCAAGGTATGACTGCAAGATTGCTTTTTGTTCTAAGCGTCTGGAAAAAGGACAATAACTTGATTAAAAATAGAAAAACATCGCAGAGCGACAGGTTCCAAGTCTACTGACATGATATGAGCCTACGAGATTCTGAGAAACTTGAATTGTTTCTTGTAACGTAAACCGACATTAATTTTTTTACTACTCTGTACGAAACTCTAATAACAGTTGTACAAAATACAGCTGATGCGTTAATACAGCTGTTAATCCTCCAAGCGGTCTTGCCAAGGTTAACTGATGTAGTCGGGGACAGAGTTCTAAAAAGTGAAAGCTTTTAAAATACATGGGAATAGCAACATTTGTCAGTGACAGAAGCAGGATTCAAGAACATAGTTCAGCAGCAGAGCCTACCTTACTAAAGATGGTGGAAAATCGAGCTTGATACTAGCTATCATCTCACCGCCGTACGAAACTCGTCTGACATAATGTGTGCCAAGTCCATCAACCACATTGTCTCTTTTCAAGATCTCATTAGGCCTTGCTGAGTCCTCTATTTTCTTGGACACCTGACGAAATTAAATCATTTAAATAGCTTTCACTCGTATTGACAGGTTCAGAAAAAAATTGAAAGAATTATGCATGTTTAGCTTAAACCCCAGTCTGATTTTACACATTTATAGTTACTTCAAACGCTTATTGATATTTTAGAAAATTCTGAAAATTGCTGTGGTAGTGGTAGTTTGCATGTGTCATTCACTGATTAATACATCATTCTCAATCTAAAGGGTACTTGGACAAAGTGAGGGTTTAAAATATCGTAACACTTGTGAACTAATTCCTGTTGTTTATTTATTAAAAATACGGGAAAAGCCTCAGCTAGTACTGATTTTCGTGAAGTCAGCTAAAGCTAGTAAAATAGGACAAAGGATTCCATTCCTTGGAACTCCCTGCTTAATTCCGAGCACTTTAAACAAATTATCTTACACAAATGCGCCATTTGAAGGCCACCAAACGATCTTGGAAAACAACAGACAACATTTTAATCATTTTGCTTCTATGTTCTTGTTAGGTGCCCCTGTATAAAATTATCATTGTCAGCTAATATAGCGCATTTTAACATGACTGAATGATCATGCGCTTTACAGTAAAGATATCGTAATTCCATAATTCATGATCATGTAATAGACAATAATAGTAACAACGGCAAATTAAAATCTGACTGTGGTGACATATTTCTTACAGTCGATACATTAATAATAGCATACTTTGTTAATTAGTACGCTGGACAAAACTGTTCTGGATCGACGTTTTACGACAAGATATTAAAACACACAAACCGTTGCAAATAATTTTTTGATAGTCTTAAACCTTATTAAATTCCACACATGGAAAGTTATTTTCATATAGATCACGCAAGGAAAACTTGCCATTTGCGTTACAGCTTATCTAAATTTGCGGACTGAATCACAAAAGTACGGAAAATTGCGCCATTTCTGAGAAGAAAACAGTTATGGTTTACACAACATCGTAGTGTTAGACCAGTGTTGTTGTGCGAAGAAAATCGTTACGTGTTTGTGGATTTTTTTCATGAATTCAAAGAGATGGCACGAGGAAGGAGCAATAGTCCATCTAAACAGCACTATAATCCTGTGATACATCAGCGGTTTAGAGAATCAAAGATTCAAGTTGTGATGCTACCACTGAAGGGCTACAAGGCAAATCAAACAAAGTTATTCCCAGCTGTTATGCAAGAAAATACGAGAAAATACGAGAAAATGGCAAGCTCCTGGTAGATGAGCCCAGATACAGGTCCGGGAACGTTTCTAAAAGCACAAAAAGCAGTGTCTGAGGTTCTTGGCCGACAACGCTTTACTAAACAGCAGTATTTTGTGCACTTTTAGCTTGTGCGAAGCTCAAGCTAGAGGCAGCCATCTTCAAAACAGGTGAAAGACCGATCTTGTGGCAAGAACAGTTTAAAGACTTAAAGAATATCGCTTTCTGACCACTGTATCGCATTTCCATCAAATAAGTTGTACGTCTTTCTCATGCTGTCTTGTGAAAATCTTGACAAAATATTCACCAGCACGTAAAGAGTTTCCACGCAAAACAACACTCCAAATGTGACTCTCTTTTTCTCAGAAATCACGTGATTTTGCATAATTTTGTGACTCAGTTACCAAATTTGGACAAGGTGTAACGCAAGCCTTGCTTGCGTGATCCTCATAAAAATAAGCTTCCATGTGTGGAATTTAGTAAAGTTTATGACAATCACAAAATTATATGTGCCACTTTGTTTGTTTTAATTTTTTTGTTGTAAAACGTCGATCCAGAACAGTTTTGTCCAGCGTACTAAAGTAGATACATTCTTCAAAAATAAAAACAGGATTATACATTAATAAGAAACAGAAAATAGAAAATGAAAATCTAAAATCAGATAAAAACTAGTAGTAATCAGAGATTATGAAAGTGCGTTCGACTTTCTCACTTTAATATATATACCGTAAATAAATGATTTCACTAGCTGACTTTCAACCTTTGTCTATTGCTGAAATCAACATTTTTCAGCAGCAACCGAGGTTTTTACAGTCAGATATGCATAGTGTCAAAGTCCGTGCTAGTGAAGAGGTCACGATTCGTTGATACGTTGCGTGATGCTGCCAGTTTCTGTAGACTCTCAAGCTAACATTTGCAATCGCGTGGTCGTTTCGCGTGGTCGTTTATCGTAAACAAACTCCGTGCGACTAATTCGAGTATTTCCCCTGATGAATAAAGTAGTCTTATTGATCTTGCCTTCAGAGTACTTTTCCACCGATTCCAAACAATAAAATTTCGACCGGATAAAGACTGAGCTATCTGTCGCAACTGGAACTAATCAACAAATACAATCAAAATGTAGCTGTTCCCACAGTTATCATCCCAAAGCCAAGTCGTGTTAATAAACAAGGACAACTCCCTCAGATTTCGATGAATGCTACCGTCGAAGTCTTCAAATTCGCCAAAATCTAACGCTGTGAGCACACAATAGCGAAGCGTACGGCGACTGAATGGAAAGAAGTCAAAGAAAGATCTATCGGAAAGACGAGCTCACGTGGCCTGCTCACATACTCACATGTTCGCCACATGTCTTATCACATGTCTTAGCATTAAACGATATCAGTTTACCGGCCGTGACATACCCCTACAAAAATCAAGCGGGGTGGCCATTTTGGTGTCCTTACAGGAATGTGGGTTTTTCGGCCCATAAACGTGCACAGGGGGACCAACTCTGAAAAGCCACAGGTGAAAATTAGGTTTGCGTTCCACTTCGTCGAACGCAATTACAATTTATACATGCGTTTAAAATGAATACTATGGCTTACAGTGCTGGTAAAAGATCTTAATTATCCAAAAAAATGAGACTCTAATTATGCTTCTGAATAAAATTACCTCACAAGTAAAAAAAGTATAAACGTATCTGACAAAAATCAATATTAGGTGTAATCAGGCTAACTATGAATAAAATATTCCACTAGAAATTAATAACTTTTACCGTGGTGCATTTCATAACAGCCAGTATTTCAGTTTTTCCTTCGTCAGTTTCGATGTTGTTAAAGTACTTTCCAGGTCCTTCTACAGACAGATGGCTCGCCTTGATCCGTAAAGGCAGATCAAACGGTAAACCCAACAACTCTCTGACATCGTCATTTTTGGTAACGACGTTGTATCGGAAGGAAAACATGTTGACATTTTCAGTCTTGGTTGGAATGTCGGATGGGAAAAGGTCGATGCCATTTCTTGACGTGTTGCAATCAAATGTGCTACCAATGCTCAGAGCAGGTACGGCGTAGGCAGGAATATTCATCTTTCGCCCTAGAAATGAAATCAGACGCTTATTTAGTTCTCAAATACTTCATACGTGGACGATTATTTCAAAGGAGCAAAGAGAATGCAAAGAAAATCATCAAAAGAATGTGGACAAGAAAGCTGCAGACAAAATTCAAAGTGTAAAAGTGAATGAAGAGTGAATGAAGAGTGAATGAAACTGTTGGAAGTAAAGATGTCAGTAGAATCCGACCACTTTCTAGTGCTCACGCTGATCAACAAATTGATATATATTTTAAATTTGAATTCTAATATGCAGCAGGAAAAGAATGTAACAATTTACCTAAAGAATTACGGGCTAAGAGCTTAATTTTAAAAACATTTAAGAAAAAGACATTTCAATATTTTTCAGAGCAAAGCAGAATACATCATAAATGTAGCGTATAGTTTTTTTATAGCTGTTGTTGTTGTAACCTAGTCTTACCTTTTTAGTTTTAAATACTTTTTATTGTAAACACTACTTAAAACTATTTTATCTACTGTACATAGGTTTATACCAGCTGTCCTTACATTTTAAGTTAGCTGATCTATTTTGCAGTATAAATGAAGTATTTAATTTAAAATAATAATAATAAAGACAATGACAATGACAATGTAGCTATGTTGTAGCTATGTATATGGAAGTTTTGTAACTTAAAGTAATTCTGAAGATAACTTGAGTAGTATAGAGCATGGGTCTGCCAGGACACTTCGTGTCCTCACATCTTCCCCATCTCCATACTACACCGCTGTATGACTTCAATAATGGTGTCAGCACATGACAACATTAAACACAGAATTTTAGCTTCTCGGCAGCGCAGGATAAAAAAAGTTCGAAGTTTTTTTTTTTTCGAGCAGGGGAGGAGGAACGTTTAAAAATTCAAAGCGCGAAGGCGGGAAGAACGAACTTTGCGAGCGATGGAGCACTTTTCTATGGTTACCATGGTTAATAATGATCCTTTTTGATAATAAAAGTACATGATAATCAGTAACAGACGTAAACTATATGTTTCTAAAAAATAGAGGTACGAGACAATTGCCTGACATTTCTTGGAAAGACCGGATGAGATTCTCAGAAAGACAGAGACTTTCCCTAACTTCTCAAATCACGAGACAGTCATATGATCTTTTGTCCTCAAATCACGAGGAGGTCGTATGACTTTTTTAACCAATCAAAAGATCACTTTGCAACTTCATAATCTGTGAAATTTTTCACTGAAACTTAGTTGAATGTGCGTACTTCATTTGCGTACTTCATTTACGTAGTTCAAAATGCCTACTTCTTTACGCCAGTTAGCCCCGGTCCAAACGCCGCTCCACTCATGTGCCGAACCAAACTTGATTAAGTTCGACTTCAGAGCGACTTTGGGGCGACGGCTGGTTCAGACGGCGTACTTGCGTCGAACTTAATTCGGGAAGCCGGTGGTAACAATTTTCGACGAGAAAATATGCGTTCTGAATTCAAGAACTCTGTCCAAATAGAAAAGTTGTGACTAACATTTCGCTGTTATAGCAATTATTACTTAGGGAAGCAAATTCAAACTCAAGGTTCAGTGTTTGCATTTAGACAGGTTTTCCCCCGGTTAATTCGACTTGTTAAAGGGAAACCTCATAAGCTGGGCTATTATCACGAAGAAAAAGCAAAAAATGAATTTGCACTAAAGAAACTCGCTTACACAGTCCCGTTTCTCATGAATCAAAGGCATGTTTTGTTGTCTTTATTTTTAGCGATGACTTCGAGCTTCATGCATGACTGGTCACGCCACTCAATTTTGAGCCAATCACGAGTCCCGTTATATGAAAAATACATAACAGCACTTTGTGCATTAGGTTCGACACACGAGGAGAACGCCGTATGAATCAGTTGCCGCTCCAACGTCGCGTAGTGCGATAGACCCTGCCAAGTTTAAAGTTGTTTGCCGCACCAAATTGATTCAAACGCCGCTCTTCTGCCGTACTTAACTCATCAGTTAGGTTCGGCGCATGAATGGTTCGGCGTTTGGAACGGGCCTTAGATGACAGGTATGTTGGTTTGTGTAACAACACAAAAGACTGCAAAGAGTATACTATGAAGCACCTATATACAAAAATGGAGATGAGAGTTTTATCAATCTGCGGACTTAGAAAAAGCAGAAGAGGGGCTCCACATGGCTGAAGAAATGATTCAGCAATTCCGAGTAGCTATGAGGAACGAAAGTTCTCGCAGAGTATTGGCTGTTAAAATAGCAAGAATTACTGAAAGACAAAATGACCGAAAAATGAAGAAACACCAGTTCAAAAAGCAACGAAGATTGACACTTCTTCAAAATGCTACACCGGGTGCTGAACAGTCTAAGAAGAAAACGCCATCACCTCAGTCTTCCTCCCTTGAAGAGTGAAATGTTGACTTTGAACTTAACAATGCCCGTAGGCATATGATTTTATTCCGTCTATTAATATGAACCTTTTGTCATCGAAGCAAGACAATGACATTTCGTTAAGCTCGTAGCTTCCGAGTTGATGCTGATTGCTTCTAATGGTTTTTATTTTGTGATATATTTGATCGTTTTTGAACAATGTGTTTTTGTAGTCTTCGTGTGTGATGTGTTTTTTGATTACAATCTTTTTGATACCTTTAGCTGCTTTACTGTTTTCATCATTGTCTTTCACGTATGAATACATTTTGCTTCTCAGACCAATTAATTCTTTTATGATTTCACCAGCTGCTTCGTCTTTGAATTTACCAATAACTTTTTTATTGGTTTTATCGTAGAATTTGCTGGATTCATTGTAATTACTATTATCGAATTTATCTCTATCATTCCAAAAGTCTTTGTAAACATCTTCTGTTTCGACTTCATATGTCAAACTGTCGGTGTCTGTAAATAAAAATTTTGCTTTGTCTCCATATTTTTGTTTGATGTAATTGTAGTGGAAATCATACATTAATGTCTTGCTCGAGTCCAATATACACATTCCCGCATATGCTGTCTTGTTCAATGTTAGTGTTTCTTTTATCTTAAGCACAGCTAGTAGATTTTCATTAAAAATTTTTGATGAGAAATAAGTCGGTTTTGATGACATTTTTAATAGTTCATTTTACTCTTTTACGAATATTTTGCATCGTATTTCCAAAGACTGAATTATTCATCAGTTTAAAAAAGTCTTTTTCGAATGAATTTTTCGCTTGAGTTCTTATTTGTGTATTGAAGTCTATGTACTCTTTCAACCAAGGAGATTGATTGAATTTTAATACTCGATGTACTTTTTTCAGTTTTAATCCTAAAGCGAGATACAACTGTAAATTTCGATAGTGAATAACATATTTATTTTTATCACTCAAAGTTGGAATCAGTTTCTGTACTTGACCGATTGAAATGTTATATTTGTTCTTGATTTTTTGACAATATTCTGACAACATATTTTCAGTTACGGTTACTTTTTTCAGGCCCAAGAGGATAATCATTATGTAGATCATGTAGCTCTTTCGGATATCCTAAATCAACTTCCGACATTAATCCGTTTTTACTGCCGTCTTTATACTTTGCTAAGTCTGTTTTGTTAATTTCTTTTTCTGTCATCCACCTGAAACCGCCAGTTGGTAGATACTGACTCATCGCCCAACCGTAAAAATTATTAGCATCAAGATACATGATGTATTTTGAAGGTGCTTTCTTGTCGTCAGTCTTCATATACTTGTTATTAGCTTTTCCATATCGATTTACAATGTATGATATGTCGCCACGCATGCCTTTCTCAGTGAATTGAAACATGTCAATGTCAGCCATTAACTCTAATTTGATGTTGGTCATTTTTAACATAGCATCCCAAGATAATCCCGGGCTTGTGAAGTAGGGGCATGGATCTAATTTGTAGTACTCCAGACATGTTTTTCTGAAATTTTCAAATACATCTGTCAACAACAGTGTATCAGATATCAAATACAAATCGTGATACTCGCCCATGTTTTTTAACTTGAATTTTTTCCAAACATTTTGAGCATGTTCATATTCTTCATCTGTTATGTGCTCGTCATTCAGAATGCTATAAAATTGTTCTTTTGTGGGCAGCTCTGTTTGTTTGAATTTTTCAAAACTATCCATGAAATCGTAAGGATAGACACCTTTTTGAGATATTAAATCTAATTTTTTACCTCGAAATTTTTGTGATGTATATTTCAATAATTTTTTTGGAAGGTTGCCGACAAGTTTATCAAGACTTGAACTCATGAATTGGAACCTGTCAATAAACGTCAGTTGAATACCCAACATGAGAGTCATATACTTCTCCATATCATTCGGTATTGCATTTATATTCATCTTTTGCTCTTCTCCTTTCTTATTTTTGTTATTTTGTTTTTGTTATTTGACCAATCTGTACCATTATAAAATGGCTGTCATAGATTGTGGAATATAACAGGAATTTTAATATCTTCTGGCTTTATTTTGAGTTTTAAATTGCATTCTTGATGAGCTGAGCCTCTGTATTTTCCAGTAATATGGCGATGGTCTCTAACACGCATGTCTTTATCCGTGTATGTTTTATCACAAATATGACATTTATCAGTTTGTTTGAAGCACAGTTTATCTTCATCAGTCATTTTCAATGGCTTGTTGAAGTTATTTCTCATAACCTTCTTACAGTAGTTCACTTCATATAACATTTTTTCCATGAATTTATAAACAGCATTTTCACCTCACATAGCTGTGTTGGTTTTGTGTATTTATCATCATAACAGCAAACCACTTTATAACCATAACTACAGTCTTTATGATATTGCTAAGCTTCAGTGTATGATTCATCATTATTTGGTCTACAACCTTGTATTTTTTCTGTGATGGCTTCAAAATCGGCATAAATAACGAATGGTACAGGTAACTGTTTGTGGTGATTTTGGAATACAATCGTTTCACCTTTTTCAGGCATTTTAATAGCTTGTTCACCATTTATGACCATGCAGTCGGTTTTGTGTTTGTTAAGAATTTTTTCTGAGCTGAAACATTGCAAACAATGCATACAAAAATGTTTTCTCTCTTTATGATTCGTTTGATGGTACATGGATTTATGAAAGTCTTTAATCAAAATATAATGTTTCTTTCCACCCTCTGTTATCAACAAAAGATTCATTTGATCATCAAACTTTTCTTTTGAAACGTAAATAGGAAATGGTTGTTTATCTTCATAACCGAATACGTTTATGTTGATGCTATTTTGCTTTTCTATTTTATTATACTGTTTAACATCAACTGGAAATTCAATATTGGAATAATCTAATTCATTTACAAACATCTTATCCACTTTTTTAATCCTCTCTGGATGTACTGATTGTGGGTTCAAATGCCTTATATGACACCGACGAAAACATTCATCATCTTTGTTTTTCATATTAATCAAACCTTTTTCTGAGTTTTGTAGTTCTTTTGGTAGTTGTATGTAAGATGATCCTTTCAAGGGACTGTAACTTACCACATTAATGTAATGATTGTCTATTTTGTCAACAGTCCAACCTGAGCCTTCTGATGGCCAAGTTGCAATTTTATTCAAATTCTCTTCTTCTGAGGTTTTGAATTCTTGATGCAGTTCATTAACATTTGTAACGGTTTTAGCTTTGCTGTTGAAATAAGCGGTTTTGTATGTTATTTCATCATTAGTCCCTATTTTGAAATTTATCTTCAGTGTTTCATTGAATTTTAATCCTTTCGAAGCTTTGAAATGGTGTTCTATCGCTTTTCTCGTGTTTTGTAATTGAAGCAATAGATCTTTGTTATGTCTTAAGTCTACTTCAAATGATGCTGCATGACCCTTTAGAGCTTGATCCAGTTTTGTTATTTAGTCCTTAGAGCCGCAGCAGGTGGTTTTATTGTTCTCGGTTCAGCTACTGGTCTATAGCCATCTTGGAATTGCAGAGGAGGAGCAATGATATTTTCCTCATACTCTTTTACCATCTGTTTAACGCTCTTGCGTGGTTTAAGAATTGGTTTCACCATCCTTGGTGCAGGAACTGGCTTATTCATTTGAGATACTTGTTGCGCATCCTGCTTTAGTAACAACTTTATCAGTTGTGATTGTTTGAGTTTCTTGAGATCTGATTTTTTCAAAACTCTAATATTTTTTTTTCGTATCCAAATATATAATTTAGATACTTTTTCACTTTTAGGTATTTTCGTTTATTTTTGGATGCAAGCATTCAAAAATTCCAATCAAATAGATTGTTTGAACTATAAAAAATGATTATAGTACTTCATCATCTCTGTAATAAGAGTTTGATAAATTCTTCTTTATTTAGTTTATCGAGTTCTGTTTTATTCATGCCATTTACATTTCTTTGGTGTGTTTTTGCGTTCAAATGTTTTGTTTTCCCACACATTTTATAATTTTTATTATTCTTACATATATCACAATACCAATTAGTATTCATACCATACTTTGCTTTTGCACGGTTTATTCCTTTTTTTCTTTCTTCTTCAGTAAAATATAACTTGGGTCTTCCAATTTTATTATTTTTTATACTATCCATATTATCACATTATATCATAATTCTTTATTTCTTATATATTTTTTAATAATAGCCAGAAACAATAATATTTTTGGCTAAATATATAGCAAAAACCAGATGTGGTAAAAACACATCTAACACATATAGTCACATATAGGTTATATTATTTTACACACATCAATATACATTACTCAATTAATGTCTATATATTTTTCAAATCTGTCAAAGGTATCCAACTGTTGGAGTCATCATTGTATCCCTTCCACTTAACGAAAGCTTGCTTTTCCTTATGATCTTTCCTGATGATTTTTTCAATTCTGAATATATCCTGTCTGGCTTTTAACAACTCAGGTTCATAAAAACTGCCTTGTATCTCTTCATTATTGAGATCTTTTAATTTGTAAGTGACTGGATTCGTATATTGGATCTTATCAATTGTAAATACTTCTTCAGTCCAATTTGGGGTATATCCGTTGTCAAACACTTTTCTCTTGTACTTACTTATTCTGACTTTATCACCAACTTTGAACTTTGGTTTTGATGATGATTGTTCCATATCACCATAGAGAAAATACACAATTCCTGCATTCTTCTTTTGACTAGCTTCTGTAGGTGTCATTTTTATTGAACTGTGTTTAGTGTTAATATACTGTTTTAATATTTTGGGTAAAATGTCTAAATACTGTGTATTACCTTGAACAGTAAACTGCTTCCACATCTTAGTTTTTATTGTTTTATTCCATCTTTCACAAACAGATGATTTTTCTTCATTCTCAGTGGAATACAGTGTTATATTATGCTTTTGAAATAAGTCTTTCAAATGTTTGTTATAATATTCTTTACCCTTATCAGTCCATAGATATTGCGATTTTCTGCCTTCTTTGAATATTTGTTGAAAAGCTTTTGCCACAGTTTCACCTTTTTTATCCTTTAATGGAACAATCCAACCATATTTACTGAACACGTCTAAAACCATCAGAAGATATCTATAGCCTTTATTCCATTTACTGAATTGTTGCATTTAAACTAAATCAGAACACCATATTTCATCAATATATAGAGGATATTACACGGTGGCGAGAAGATATGAATTTTATGTTCTCGTGGCAAGAACAATATCTCACGAGTGAGCTTCGCTCACTCGTGAGATATTGTTCTTGCCACGAGAACATAAAACTCATATCTTCGAGCCAACGTGTAATGTTCTTTTTATTATATGGAGAAACCAATTCAACAAAAGTAAAAGGCGGGAATCGTGACGTCATTGAACGATACGACACTCACAAAGGTGACATACGGAAAATACGCCACTCGGGTCCCGGATGAAGTGGCGTATGGAATCTACGAGTGGTTTAGTTCCCAGTAAAATACTCTTCTCCATATAATAAGACTGCATATTACACGCCGTCGAGTAAAGTTACGTTTTAGAGGTTTATGTAATTCATCAGCTAATTTTTCTCGCTAGTTACTCGACGGCTTTTTTTTTCGTTTTTTTGGAACACCAAGACCTAGTTTTTGTTTTTTTGTCAATCAAGAATGGTGTTGTTGATCCCCACTTTGGCATCCAATGACTTAACCATTTGTCGCTCACAATCTCCTTTGTTTTTACCCATGTTGTAACAAATATCATGATAAGCAGCTATTTCATCTACTTTGTTATATGGTTGTACATGCCATTTGGTGACCTCACCAGTATTTTTGTCGTATTCTAATTGTTTTTCAAGTGGATTATATGGACCCATATGCTTGTACTTTTCAGGTGTCCAACCGCTTTTCGGTTTTGGTAGTTTGCCAATAGCTTTGAGAATATCAACGGCATCACCCTTTTTTCCCTTTTTCCAATTTTCCCAAGATAATAAGAAGGATTTAACAATATGTAATCACCATCAAGAATACCTCTGGCCACGCGATCAAACCATTGATCTATCAACTCATTTGGTTGTTCCATAGTTATACCATTTGGGTAATCTGATTTTTTATATTGATTTTTCAACATATCAGACACATGTTTTATAAGGAATTTTAGTCGATTGGCTTTGCTCAAATCCTTAGCATTGATAGAACCGCCACTTCTATACATATCACTATCCGGATCCATTCTGCCAGTTTTGCATTTAGAATTAGGCCTAACTTTAGGCGATAATTGATTGATTGCTTCAGATCCAACTTTTTGAATAACAGGGGTTGCTTTCTTTATTGCATAATCAATCGCTCTCTCTTGTAATTTTGGATCTCTCATAAATTCTAATGCCTAATATCTTACAGCTTCTGTACCTTTCTTAGCCAAATAAGGAATTCCCTTACTGATAAATAATTCAGCACCAGTGTCTGCAACTGGACTTAAAATACCCTTTCCTTTTGTTCTTTTTTCAGCTCTCTCAATTTGCTTTGCTAATTCAAAATTCAAATTCATAGGTTGAAATATATTGAACCCGTCTTGCAAGGGCTGATTTAGTTTCCCGACTTCACAAATTTGGTTTTAGTTATTCCACATTCAGCACAAGTGTATTTCATCATTGTTCTTCCATTTTTAGCTTTCATATATTTTGCACTACCTGGAACACATTCAGTTTGCTTTTTCTGTTTTACGCAATAAGACCTCATATATAATATATATTACATATTTTTAAAATATCTCTCAATAAACTGTTCATTATTTATTGTATCATGTATGTCAAACACTTTCAATAGATCCAAATATGAGGCTCCTTTCTTCATCTCATCATAATATAATAGTATAATGAGTTTACATTAGTGGAAAGAACTTGCTAAAAAGAAATCTGAATTGGGTAATAAATCAATTATGTTCATAATACAATAACACAAAGCGATATTGATAAACAGACAAGTCATGAATCTTTCAAAAAGGTGTTTAAACCGATTACAACCAAATTAGATGATGTTTTATTACAAGTAATTTGAAAATACCACCAATGAGACGAAAGACAAAGAAGAAGGAAGGTATATCAAATTATGGTCTTGATATTGAAGATGAGGTTGAAGAAATGAATCTGGGTGATTTATTTGATCAATCTGTTTTACCAGAGCAAGAAAAACAAATAGTACCAAAACGACCAACCTACGAAGAATCATCGAAGGATATCTTGGAAGGTAAAAAAGAGATTTATGTTGATCCTCAACATTTACCTCCAGGATATGATTAGGATGAGGTACCTGATTATGAGATGGCTGACGAAGATATAATCAATGAAACACTAGATGATATTGGTGTTGCAAATTATGATAATGTGGAAAAGATTTTAAATCAGCCTGAAATGACGCCACAAAAAAATAAAGCATTTATTCAAACAATAATCAAAGATGCAAAATTTAAGAAGAGTCGATTAAAAGGTTTCAAGGCAAACGTCACCAAACAATTCAAAAGTGGGAAGATGTCTCAGTCTGAAGCTCAAACGAATTATAAAAGAGTAGACAATGCTAATGTTGTACTGAAACAATATATACAACATTACGATAGTAAAGTCAAAATGATGAAAGGATCTGGAATTCGAAAACAGAAAGGTGGTAACGTTATGTTTTTCAATGATCCCAAGGAACTTGTTAAAAAATTAGAGATCATAATAGGAGAGATTTTAGCTGGCAACACATCAATCAAAATGAGAAATATGTGAGTTGCCATTTTAGATACACTGTTGAAAACATCAACAATTAACAAATCGCAATATGATAAAATGTATAAAAATTATTTCAAAATATAATCTAACTAACTGTATATGGTACGAGAAATTTTCTCATCAAGTTATTTGAACAAAAGTAGCGCAAACAATACACCAGCCAATTTTGTAACCAATTTCACTAGACCGATTATTTTGGACAGTAATCATGAGTACATGGTTGGTTTGAACAGAATAATAAACATGTCACTCACTTGGTTAAACATCAATCCTGGTTATAATAATCAGAAAATAAAATACAGCTCAGACAATGGTTCAACTTGGAAAGAACTTACATTTCCCAGTGGTGTATACAATTACATTAATCTTAACATGGTTTTGAAAATTGAAACCGTTATAAGAAAAGATGATGATGATGATAAAGATAACGATGATGATAAAGATAGTCAAGATAAATATCCAATAACGTTAGAATTTCAACACGCCAATTTCGGAGTATTAATAAAATTGAAAACAGGTTACCAACTTGACTTGACTGAATCAAATTTTTATGAGCTTATTGGCTTTGACAGAGTCATTCTGAAAGATGTTCAAAATTATGGGTCACGAATGCCTAATTTAAGTCAAGATACAGAAATGCTAAACATTCATTGTGATTTGGTTAATACCAGCCTTGTTGATGGTGTAGATACAGATATCATGTACAGTTTTAGCACATCTGTCTTGAAACCGTCATTTAGTTTCACTATGGAACCATGGAGAGTCACATTTAATCCCGTAAATAAGAACACCATTTCAAGAATAAGAATATATATAACTGATGGCAAAAGACGACAGATAAATCTTAATGGCACAGATACAGCTTTCAGTTTGTTATTGAAAAGAATTACGTAATGTAATAATATGAAACCATATGAATTCAAAAGGTTTTACCATCCTAAAATGGGTAAGGTTGTGTATAAACACAAAGGATCAGTTATAATTGTTGACAATATATTCAAACCGATAAGGACTATGGCATCATCTGTTGCCAAACCAATCATGAAAAAAGCTATAAAATATGCTGGTGATAAAATTGCAGAAAAATCAGGTGATCTGATAATGAAGCGACTTAGGGGTGTGAAACAAAAACCAGCTAAAGAAGAAAGTACTGATATGATATTAAATCGTTTAATATCAGGACAAGGCATAAGAAAAAGAAACTAAATTTTTATCTAAACTAATATTATAATGCCTTTTAGATCAAGTGAAATGTTACAACGAAATGAGTTGGTGAGATACCAACTTGATGACACAATACGAATGCTGGAAAATGGTCAACACCAAGATAAAAACGGTTACAAATTTACAGTTACTGACAGATCAGCATTTTATGATTAGTACAATGCGTATTTTGAAGTGCAATTTCAATTACAAAAACTCGCTGATGGAACAGCCTATGGAGCAGATCGAGTGGCAGTAATCAATGGCTCACATTCTTTCATAAATCATCTCATGATTAAATCCGCTGGTAAATTCGTTTACGATACAGATAATCTTCACAAGGTTACTTTTGTTAAGAATCTGTTAGAATATTCTGATGACCTCAGCAGATCAGTTGCTAAAAAAAGTCTTTGGTATTTAGATACTAACCACCTGATTGCCAATGCTAATCAAAACGCAGGATTTGAAGCAAGACGAACTTAACGAATGTTATTATACCGCTGAACAGATACAGTTTCTTCGAAGAATTAGAAGATAAGATGCTTATACCGATGCAATTACAATTCAACTTAACATTACAGAATGATGAGCTCATTCAAAAATTAGATGCCGTAGATGATGGTAGAGTCGTCTTTAATAGATTTTATTATGGGTCCAAAATTGACTCCAAAGGATAGTCTATATGACAATATTGTTAGCTCATTTTTAAAAGAAACTAAATCGTCCTGAGATCTATGTATCAAATGTCAGCACCAAGTCAAGCTAGCGGTTTTTATCAGATATCAGCAAGTGCGGAAAACGTTAAACATATCTTTGTATATCTCCAAAGAGCTAAATGTTGCGACAGCAAATCCATACTTATTTGACACATAAACTAAATGCTGCTGATAATGCCAGTTATTTCACTACATGTAGATTAGAATATGGAAAAGTTATTTTTTACCCGGAGACTGAATATGATACAGAAAGTAAAGTAAGAATTTTTAATGATTTTATGTCTTATGCAACACGCAAAAATGATTTTAGTGGAACACAATTAAATCTTGCAAACTTCAATAGTCTTTATGGTTTGAAATATTTCGATTTATCTTTCCAAAGAGAAAAAGTTACAAGAGATCCCAAACAGTTAATTTTCAGATACAAAATAAATGCTGCTCCAGCAGCTGCATTCAATGTTCACGCAATTGTCTTTTACGAAGAAATGGTTGTGATTGACAAAGTGGGTAATGAATTAGTTATTGTGTAAGAAGTTATTATTTCAATTTTATATAACATGTATAATATATGACACAATTATTTAAAATAAAGGTGAATTTATCACCAAACCAGAAAAAGAATCTTGCTAGTGCATTTCATAAACGAGAAACTATTGTTCCCAGGCTTTCGAAAGAGGCTCTAACTGGAAATGACACCCTGTACGTTTCATCAAATATTGTGAAACGATTAGGAAAAAAAGCAGGAAAATGAGAAAGGGTATGGACATCAAACTTGCTAAAGCAAACATCAGAAAGCAAGTTGGTGGTAGCAATTTAACAAGCATATTAGGTTTAGGACGTTCTTTTGCACCTCAAATAGCAAAAACGCTTGACTTGAGTGCATTAGCTGGATTGGCTTCAGAAGGTGCTTCCCAAGTTGTTGAGAAAATATCGGGAAGAGGTCAAACAGGTGGTTTCATGATTCCACAAATAAAATCAATCAGTTGATAGCTTATAAACATCTTTTAACTGCAAAACAGAAACAAGATATATTAAACGCTCTCCAGACTGGTGGAAATCTTACAATAAGACCAACAAGAGTTCAATCAGGTGGAGTTTTAGGCAGCTTACTTTCTTCTATTGGTATTCCAATAGCTGTTGTTTTAGTTAGCAAACTTTTCAAAAAAGGTAGTGGTGCTCCACAAATTGGAAGGCCACCATTACCAAAATCAAAAGGTAGTTCGGCTCCCCAGATTGATATGTATCAACCACCACCATTTATCGGTAATTGGCCAGGTGAAACAATGGGTTATGGAAGAAAAAAAAAAATGAGGAAAAGGATTGCTGTTAGGAAAAAACAGCCCATTCAACTCAATTCCAATACTCGGACAAATATTATAAAACTAAAATTTTACAAAAATATCCCATTAAGCAACCATGGTGTAATAGAATGGTCTAAATACCTCAGAATACCGATCAATGATGTTTTGTCGAGAGATCAAACAGTACCTCACAACCAAAAGCAAGCATTATTTATTTACAATCTTGAACCTTCATATATGAGTGGATCTCACTGGGTTACAACATATGTTAAAGATAACATAATAAACTACTTTGACAGCTTTGGCATGCCACCATTTCAAGAGCTTATAAATCACGCCAAGAGAAAAAACCCGACTTTATTGCATCAAAATAACCGAATTCAAAATCTTTATACGACTACTTGTGGCTATTTCTGTTTGGTAATTATAAGCAGTTATACCAATTTATGCCCGATCGTTGCTTTCGGATGCTAATTTGTGGCCCATCAGGCTCAGGAAAGACGAATTCATTGCTTCATATGATAATGAATTTATTGTATTTCGATAAATGTTATCTATATGCGAAAAATCTCGAATAATCAAAATATGAATATCTAATGAGATCTCAAGAGTGCTGTTAATAAAGAATATTTGAACAACAAATTTCTTAAGAAAGACAAAGACGGTAATTATTTTGATTTGAGACGAAATGTGATCAAAAATACAGAACCATCTTACGATGGGTTATATGATGATAATACCTTAGTCAGTAAAGTTTATGCTGATACTGTTGCTGTTACAAAAACTTATGTTGATTCTGAAAATAGTAAACAAGATATTGCTATTGCAGACAAAACCAACAAGTCTTATGTCGACAAGATCGGTTCAGATCTTCAGGCGGATATTAATAGAACAAAATCAGCTTTAGGAGAAGTATCCATAAAATTGGATCAAGGTTTGGACACAAAATTAAGCATTCACGGTGGAAATTCGATGACTGTTTATCTTGATATGGGTAACAACAAAATAGTAAACATTGCACCTGGCAGCAGCAACAATGATGCAGTCCATTACCAGCAGTTCACAACCAAAGCAAATGAAAATGAACCGCTTTTACTTGATGGTTCAAATAAAATGGTCGCCGATTTAGATATGAACAATAATAAAATAACCAACTTATCCACTGACTCCCACAACGTGCTGTCACCTACCAATGTTGGGTATATAAACCAAGTCAAAGGGGATATGATTACAACGCTGATAGTTTCAACAAAAAAATAAATGAGTCACATATCAGCGGCTCAACTAACAAAAAAATTGTTTTCCAATACCTTATGGATGATGTTAATCAATCAACAGGTGAAAATAACATCATTGTTGATGGCATCAAAGACTTTTCTGATTAACGTCATGATATCAGTAAAAAAGCTTACAGTTTCAGAATGGGAAAAGGAGCACAAAACTGGTATGCATCTCGACTGGGTTTCAACATGTATCTACTTCCGAAGGGTGAATTCACTTTGGTGATTGAATTTTTTCCATCAGTTATGGATCAGGTGACAGTGTCAGTTGTTTCTACTTCATTGAATATCGCTCAACAATCAACCAAGTTATTTTCTAAATACAGTAGATCCATCATTCACTTGCATAAATATGATGTAACTCCACCTGAATACATCTACGTTGACTTCAAATGTGAGGGTATTGCAAACAGTCCAGCTCAGGGGCGTGGCCATTTGGTTATATATGGAATCGAGGGAAACCAGAATGATGTGAGCTCAGATGTTTATGGTGAGCTGTATTATTTCGGAAATGGGAAAATGATATTCAAAGCTACTGTTGAATTTTTAAAATCTACTAACTTTAATGAAAACATCGATATGAAAAATCATCAGATAAAAAATGTTCAAGATGGTGTCGAAAATAATGATGTCGCAAACATCAAACAACTGAATGAATTTGAAAGTGGTCTTGTACAAGATTTTAGAACAGAAATGCAAAACAAAATCAATCTTTCTGAAACAAAATTGAATAATAAAATTACTGAACTGACAACAAAAGTAGACGCTGTTGAAAGACAAATTGTAAAAGTATTGAATTGACATACATATTATTATAACAAATATTTGAGTTTTATGCTAGGACATTAGATGCTGATGAATTTGGAAGAGATGGTTTGACTGTGACATCTTTCGATGATTTGACTATTACTGATTTAAGTGGTAATGCGAGTAGCAAACCATTCAGTGATTGTAATTTGACATATGCTTTTAAAGATTTCGTTGGTCAATTTGATGTTGGAATTGATTTGAATGGAAATTGGACATTTTTTGCTGTCATCAAAATATTAACTATATATCAAGGTATGGTTTGTGCTTTTTCATTTGCTCATGCACAACCAAAAGGACAGATAAGTTTACAATTGAGAAAACAATCAGGAAATCAAATATTAGTTACTTATGCTGATTCTACACAAACAAAAACTGCTACTTATACAGATTTAATCAATAAAAAATTTTTAATTTGGATCGTAAAAAACGGTAATGTAAGTAAAATGTCATTAGGGGTCTTGAAAATGCTGCCCGAGGCCGCAGGCCTCGAGCAGCATTTTCAAGTCCGAGGTCACTATACGGACCGACCCCAAGCCGATAAATAACATGTTTATTTTTTTTTTTCCTGCAGTAAATTGGTTTTACAGATTACAAATGGGTTTGTTTACGCAACTCTTGTCATTGAATTGGCTTCCGCGCCGTCTACTAACAATTTGTAAAAAATCTCGGCAACGAGCGAGTAAGTCAGATAGTAGACAAAGAAAGATGTATTAAAGAACAGATTTTTTCGAACTACTTTATGTTGGTTGCATTTATTTCACCAGTTAAGTTCTCCAAAATTGGTTTTGCGATGTGAAATTTCGTGCGAGGTTTGAAGTTTGACTACAAAAACAATTTCTCTCAGTCATTGTTTTTAAAATCACTTGAAATCAGACTTTTCTACCGTAAATTGAAGAGCAGAAAGCGAGGGAATTCGTTAAGTATATTCCATAGAAATTCCCCTAAATACAGGAACGATCAGAGAGGTAAACTCGACTAAAATTGACTCAAATTTTACGGCGAGAGAAACACAGGATTACGCGCCATTACAGTGCCAAGCTACAAACCACCAAGCAAACTCTAACAACTTCAAAACACTCAATTTAGTCCATGGGCCAAGACCCCCAAAAATAACATTTCGGTATCACTCAGGGGGAGTAATGCTACCATATATTTTTGAAAACTACAATTACTCTAGTTTCATGTTATGTATGATAGCAATGCTAAATGAGTAGCTTAATAGGATTTATCACGTGACAAAGTGACGTCACTCATTTCTACAGAGTCATCAGGATACAAGCAATGACCGCTTAAAAGTAGTATTTCCCTGCTCAATAACCATAGGTAAAGGGTACTTTATATGTGCAATGATGGACATTTCTGCCAGATGAGTTTTTAAGGTTACCGTATACCTTCAGGGGTGTCTCGCGTGCAAGCGATGTAGCGCGTGCAGTTTAAGCTGTAGATACCTAAACCCCTATATCAGATTAAAGCTTATAGGGCTGGCTATCAAAGTACACCAAGAATTTTGAAATAAAATGAATTGTCGAATTTTTCACGACCACTAAATGCGAGCGCCCGAATCACCTTTCGAAAGCTACAAGTCAAAGCGAACGCACAAACGCCTTCAACTGGGTTCTCAGATAATTGAGCCAATCAGTGCAGGGAAAGTTTACTACCGTTAACCTCCTGATGAAATCTACGCGCGAATCTCTAAAAAACCCTTGTGTTTCGCAATGCGCTCAAGGCGCCGAAGGAGGAGAAATAATTTTTCTGTAGCTCGGTTTTTCTTGAAGCTGGTCTGGCAAAATGGGGAAGACTAAAAAGGATACGAACGCTAGAGTGGCTGGACGCAGAAAACAAACAAAAGAAAGCGCTGTGGAGCAACTGTGTGGTCAACTTTGCATGGATAATATTTCAAATGGTCTCATTGAGTCCGACGGTTCGTCGATATCGGACCCATCAGAAGAGTCTCTGTCAACATTCCTGTTATTTTTGTCAAGTTCCAAAATTTTTACAGAATATTTCTTTTCTCTTACCGCGAATTTTTTGCCCGCCTTATACGATAGCTATAGCTTCATCCGCGTTGCGAACTTTTGCTTCTTCACTCATTGATGTATTTTCATTCGTTCTTCGCTGTTTTCGCTTTTTCGATCTGGTTTATGTTTTTAACGTGGTCTATGTTTACTTCTAACTCAATAGAGTTACACCTAATACCCAGAATGCTTGGTAGTCGGAACAGCAAGGCTGATCAACTGGGAAGTCAATTCGTGACATCCGTGCAGGTAATTCCCGCGAAAATCGTCTCGGTTGATTGCATACGCGCCATAGGGCTGTCAATCAAGAGGTAAACTTTTACTTCCGGCGAAAACGAAAAACCGCCATTTCTCCGCCAATATTAAGCCTTTTTCAAAAATTTTTTTCAGAAATTCGAGATTAATCTTCGACCACTACTTTGACCCAAAAAGTCAAATTTGAAGAAAATTGCCGACCCGAAGGTATACTGTAACCTTAAACCACTTAGTTAAAACTTACATGAGCTTTAAGGATTTTTTTTCCATGGCAACACTGAAAAATATTTACATTTCAAGAAAAGAACTTTTAAGTATTTTTTTAATGCGTTGATCTCGCAGAATTTTAACCAAACGAAAGCAGGAGAAAATAAGTGATTCACAACTTATGATTTGGTGAGATGCAATTGCTACCAAGACAGTAGTTCTCAATTAATACCTGTCGGCCATCTTGGATCCGCTATCTTCGCTGTTAAAACACTATTATTCTAAAGCAGAATGTGACAAAAGTGTTTGAAAATGGAAAGCATTTTCCCTCTTGATTCAAAGCACTCATTATGCAATTAAAAAAACTTTTGAAAAGCTTCCTTATGCTGGAGAAGCCCAAAAAGTTATAAGAAATTGAGAAACATTGCCATAAAAAGAAGGCAAATTCACGAGGAGGAGTAATAGTTTCACAATTTCTTCAACACCATCTTCCTTAATTTAGCTTAACGGATTATTTCTATTGATATTTAAGATGCCTTAATTTTCCTGATCCTCATCGTCATCAGAGCATTGTTCATCAAGAATCTCCTCCTCCTCAGCACTCTTACGGAGTTTAAGAAAACCACGACGGCAACGGCAACGAGAACGTCACCAAACAAAAGGTTTAATGGGCAAAACAATTAGAGACCTTAAGCAAACCACGACGGCAACGGCAACGGCAACGAGAACGTTACCAAACAAAAGGCTTCATGACCAAAACAGTGGCTGTGCAAGTGCGTTATAAATCTTTGTACATTTCTTTGCCGTCCTCTTCAAAATAACAACGTGAAATGACTTGGTTCTGCGTATTCTGGAGAACGCGAACGGCAGCGGCTAATGTTTTGTATTTTAATTTGGAATTCAACACTGGCATTACGCATTTAGCTTGAGTAAGTTCTGGGACGGATAGGTGCACCGAACAAATCTATACTGCTGCGAAATTCGAAGGTAAAATATAAAACTATTTTTTACTGGACGTCGTCTGTGGCGTCGCCGTCGTCATTACTTAAGGCCCTTATTGTTGCAGTCACGAAGGCGGCACATACCGGTGAATTTAAGGCCATTTGTAAGGCAGGTCGGCACGTGGACAGCTTGCATTATCTTGCACAAAAACATGAGAGAAACTCGAGAAGAACTGCAGGGGAGCGTTTGCCATTCATCCATTTGATTGATAAGTTGCAGTGCTCTTCAACCCATCCTTGACCAACTAGTGAAGGGACTTAAGGGCAGCTCTGTAAACTTCTCCAAATAGCTGCTTGCAATTGGTAGTTTGCTCTCAAGGAGTACATCCTTGAACAAAAGAAACAATCTGCACAAAGAGGTAGCTGGTTCGAGTCAACTTTGCCTTGATTACTCAGAAGGGGGAATTAAAATGATTGATATAACTTCCTTTAATAGATCTCTCAAAGCCACATGGATAAAGAAGTATCTAGATAAGGAAAACTGTGGAAGCTGGAAAAGATTTTTTGACTCAGAACTTGAAAAATATGGAGGTGAAGTAACACTAACTGGAAATCTAAACATAAAAGACAGTCGTAACATTATTAAAGTATCGGATCCTTTTTTCAAAGAAATTCTTGAAATCTGGTCAGAAGCCAATTATGAAGAAAAGATTGTATCAGATTATCACTTTCGGTCATCGCCCTTATGGTATAATTCACTTATAAGAGTTGGGAATAGACCAGTGTTTTTTAAAGAATGGCTCCTCAAAGGAATAACAAAATTAGAACATTTAATGGATGACTCCGGAAAGTTTCTCTCGCTCACTGCTTTCCAAACTATACATGACGTGACAGCCCGACCTTTAACCTTTCTTGGAATCATTTCTTCAATAAAACTTCTTCAAAGATATATACCCCATAACATCAGAACCACTATTAAACATGAAAGTTTCTTGTCAAAATTTTTAAAAAGCAAAACACCTAGTAGACTAGTATATAAGAAACTTGTATCAGGAAAATGTGAACCACCCAACCAAAGTCAACAAAAGTGGCAGGAAGACGTCACTCTCAAAACAAAACAAGAGCTCAACAGGAAAGAGGTTTACCAAATGGCTTTTCAATGTACAAAGAGCACAAAACTTATAACTTTCAATTTCAAATTTCTTCATAGAAGAATATCAACAAACAACTTCTTGAAAAAAATTGGTCTCGTCGATAGCGAGAAATGTGCTTTCTGCGAAAGAGAAACAGAGAAACTTGCACATTTATTTTGGGCTTGCCCAAAAACTCAATATTTTTGGACCAATTTTAAAGTATGGCTACAGTCTTGCCAAGTCATTGCCAAAGAGACACCCTTAGAGCCTGATTCAGCACTGGGTCTAAGGCCGGAGAGCTCTAAACATAAACTCCAAATTAACTTCTGCTGCTTAAATACTAAATATTACATTTGGCTATGTAGACAGAAAAAATGTTCTCCGAAACTAAATGATTTCTTACTGTATTTATAACATATCTATGAAATGGAAAAAAATACAACTACAATCGTTTTAAAAAAGTGGGAGCCTCTGTTGCCTCTTTTGTAATCTCTTGACAGCTTGACCCTAGTCCCTGAAAACGAAAATAAAAATGAAAAGAAAAGAAACAAGGCGCATATATACCATGCATATTTTCTGTAATTCGCAATTCGGAATTTATATTACTGACAGGAGTAAACTGGTATGATCTTGCTGTGCTAGAATTGTAAGTAGCGCAAGTAATCTACCTATGTTGTATTGTAATTAGTGTAAGTATTAGTATTGTTAGTAGCGTGAGTATGCGTATTGTACAGAATAAGTGTTAGTATCGTAAGTGGCGTACGTAATAATTTTTTTGTAAGTAGTGTAAGTAACTACATTGATATTGTATTGTAAGCAGTGTAATTAGCAATTAATTAAAATGAAAAAAAATAAATAAATAAAAATTTGCCTTGTTTGGCACAGAATATCCTACAACAAAGTCCAATGGCGTTAAAGACTCCATAAGCATGCGATAATTAAAAAAAAAAGCCTTAGACGTAATAACTACAGCTCTGTATGTGCTGCATGGAGAAACACTCTGGTACCTGCTTCCTCGTGCGTCGACCTTAGTTCTTCCCCTGCTGTTACTCCGATTGAGGAGAGTTCATAGCAGTAATCCTCGGTCGTTACGAAGATTGTCTTTCCAGCGAACCTCTCTCTGTGCGTCTCATTTTGCCACTTTTCTGAAATAGATTTGCTCAGGAGCGATTTATTCTTGGAATTGGACAAGAATGTCCGCCATTGATGTATCTTGTAGTCTGCCTTGAAGTTTGTGACTTTATGACCGCTTTCTGAGCCTCTCTTCTCTCTCTTGTGGTTTTTGATCGAATTATTTCTGTAAACGTCGAAGACCACGTCAATACACTGGCTGTCTGTTCCTTCATGCAAAACCATGGACATCACACTGTCAGCCAATTCAGCAAATGTTTTCTGGTCGCCTCTTATCTTCTGGATCATTACCATTCCGTCGAAAATTCGCCCGCACGGCTGAGGAATCATATCTGCTGCTGTCATATTCTTCTGGCTGGCTCCTTGGCAAGTGATAATTTGCTGGTTCTCTTCAGCAATCCCTTAAAGAGATTGATTCAGCTTCCTTCGAGCATCGACATCATCAATGTTATGTCTTCTTCGTGCCGTGCAATCACCAGAGTTATATGGAGGTACAAGCGAGATTACTGGAGGATCAATGTTTCTTTTCCTTGTCCTAGCTTGCTCAGTTCCAGGGGGCGGAAGGAGGTTCCGGGACCAAAATGCCTGGCTTAGACAGCAATAACATTTACTCGATGAGACGTTCCTGCGCCATAAAGCGTCTCTTCTATTCTATCAATATTATCCCACGCAAGCGTTGCCTGAATATTTTTCGGCAAAGGAACATCATTATCAGGAGTCAAGGCCATTTTTTGTAGGCAGTGCTGTGTTTATTTCCTCAATTTGCGTATAGGCAATCCCATGCCCACATCGGCTTAACATCTGTATAAGTTCAACATTGCGGTTTGCAAAGTTTTTACTGCGTATGGTAATAGCATTTGCTTGAAAGGTTTTCCTCCAGTTATCCCGTATATAACGTCTCGCCCAAAAGAGTTGCCAACAAGGCACCGGAGTCAACCCTGTTGTCGAATTGCTGAGATAAAGTTACTATCTCTCTGGCCAGTTGAGCATTTGAAAATTTTTTGGAAAGAACAAAAACTTTACTATTGTTCGGGAGATCTTCAACTTGTAACAAGTCGCCGAAATCGTTTTCTAACTTTCTTCGAAAACGTCTTTTCGTTGATTCGGATATTTCAGTAGCGCCCATTGATCGCATGGACATTACTGATTCTCTCTCAGATCAACCATCTAAATAAGCCTGGGATTTAATAAATATGATCAAATAAACTCAAACAGTTTGTCATAAGCTTGAGACTCTCTGTAAAAAAAATTGGTTTTCATCCGAGTCCGGTTCACTGCCTTCCAAGTCAGTGTACTTGCTCGCTTTATCTGGTCAGGTACAATCTCAAAAGCACCGACCATGATAACACGCCTCAGCTGCTACCAAATCACGATAGCAAGGCCAATAAGCCTGCTATCACCCGCAGCAATAGCAATATTTCTAAAGCATCTAAATACAAGTCAACCTACTGAGGCAAAGGGATCGCGTGTTCTTGTACATGCAGTCTTATTTTCGAGCAAGTTCTGCTCGTGCTTGGCTCTTGCCGACGAGATCTTTGCCCTTCGCTTTCCAAATTAAACTTCGAAATCTGTTTCGCGGCAGTTGTTTGAAAAATGCTCTGCAACTAATCTCGCTTCATGCTAAAAAGACTACGGCATTTCCTGTGATATATGACTTGGGGAATTTCTCCTTCCTTAGTATTCTCTGCCAATGAATAAAGCAATGGCCCATGACTCTTAATTGTAGCCGCGTTCAATAAATATTTCAAAGAGACGAATCTTTTTTTAAAATAGGAATAATTAGCAGACTTTCATCACATGAGCAGTGAATAATACAAGTTTTAAAAGCAGGTCTTTAGTTTGGTCTAGGAATAAAACAATTGAAACTGTACATATCAGTTAAGTTTCCTTGAGTCGAACAGAGACTCTTGAATGTTTGTAAGTATTTTGTTCAGTGAGCCTAAAAAGTGTTCCCTGTTTCTCTATATTACTTGATAAAAAGCGTTCAAACTGCGAAAATTTGGCAAGAACTTTGAAGTATTTACTATGCAGCGAGACCGTCATCTTAGACGTTACCCATGATGCTTTTCGATTTTGAGCTGCATGGTTTCATTTAAGTTTTTCTTTTTCAAATCAACTTATAAATTTTAGTTTTTAACCAAAAATGTTAAGAAAAGCTGTTTACTGTACAATGTAATAATTTATTAATATTATGAATAAAGAACGCATTTAAAATAACTGTTTTAATGTGAGCTTCGTTTCCATGTCACAGCAATATTTTTGAAAAAAAGAAGTACGCAAAAAATACTGAAAGCTACTCTTTCACGATTGCTATCAGGTAAATTTGAAAAGTCCTTCATACAACCTTTCATCAGATATCACTCACATTTTCTCACCCCGAGTGGTACCGAGAACGTGCCCTGGCCCATGGACTAATTGACTAATCGTCGATGAACGTGTAAAAAAGGTAAAAGATTGACGATTACCGCTAACTTTTAGGGGCGAAATTTAGGCAGCGAAGAAAAAATCCGGCCCGTGGGCCGTATCGTAAAAAGCTGGACCGCTCACGTGCGTATGATTAGCCGATCAAATTCGAGGATTTAGTAATCCGGCCTGTTCAGATGCTTGAGAAAAAAATAAGAAAAGATATTGACTGAAATAAGGTCGTTTCTGAGAGGATTAGAATTCGATGATGAACGAATTTTAGACTACATCAAAGTTGTCGATGAAATTATAATAGATATGCGTCATTATACGTCAAATTTGAAGATCAATACAACAAATTGTTCAAGGTTGAATGATATCTCGTATTTTTTTCCAACATTGCTCATAAATATATAATGTCTTTTTAGACTTCGTTATGGGCATATTTTCATGTGGTTTATTTAATATTTCAAATAACTGTTTCAAAATAAAGTTAATGTTAATCATACGTTTGCGATTGCCATTAATTTGTGGAAGTATCTTGTCTATTTCTTTGAAAATCTTATATATTTTGGTTAATAACAGGCTGATATTTGTAATTTGTACTTACTGCATATATCATTTATTACATTTTCTAAATGATATTTTCTTTGTTAAACTGATTTCTTCACAATCTTGTACTTGCTTTCATGAAAATCAATGTATTCAGTGGCCACATCATAATTGTTAACTGTACCACAATTACAGCATACATTTGTGCCTTTGTTATTGATAATGTCTTGTTTTTCACAACAAGGAAGATAGATTGTTGATGGTTGTTGTAATTCTTGATCACAAAAGGGGCAATCTCTATATTCCATAGTGATCATTTCATTGTGTATTTCTGTGTTACATTTCATTACTATTACATTACAATAAATTTAACCAGAATCAGAATCTGTCGAATGCGAAGAATCAGGCGACCATTCTTCACCTGAAGATTGAGAATCCCGGCTGGAACTTGAGCATGTACTGCTTTCTTTGCTTAAATTTGAAACTGAAGTAAGCGAGCTTTCTGATGTTTCCCATGTACTTTGACTTGATTGACTTGAACTTTGCGAACTCATTACATATTATAGGTTTAGATTTTATTTTTTTATAGATATTTATATTATGGAGAAAACAGTTAGTTTTAAGATTGAGCCAATTATTGGTAAATTACTCAAAAATCACGAAGTGTATTCTTATAGATTAGAAAAATAACCTGATAAAATGTTCTATATTGCTTATAGAAGAGTCATTTTGGACAAAGTTGAGAATGTTATTATGTTGGTAAAAATATGTAACACTACTATGTGTTAAACAATATCATTACTTAGTTTGGTTCTGCATATTTTGCCGACAGCAACATTTTTTACAGCGATATAAAAAAGCATTTCAAAACGATAAAACATCATAACAACAAGTCAATGTATCAACACGCTTTGTTAAGTCATCCATTAGTGAAAAACAACTTTCAACGAATTTTGTATATAACAATATATGGAAGTTGGTTTTTTCCGTATTATTGTGAATATTATTTGTTAGCATATATAGTCAAACATAAACTCACAATGAAGCATAAAGAGAATAAAGCAGAGTTTGAGAAGAGATATGATAAATGAATAAAGAAAAGGGAACTATAACTTGTTCAACTGTTGATCAATATCAAATTTGATTATACCTTGTTTAACATATTTATCAAGACGTGTTTATGATATTCCGTATTCTCATGAACTTCCTTTAAGACGATTGGAATTTCTATTTGACAGCTTTTACAAAAATAATGGGGAGTTTTCATTATATATTACTTTTAGATAATTATTTTTAAATAATATAATTTATCTATATGGAAAACACAAATTGTGTCAAGCAGAAAAAAATAACTGGTAATAAAAATGTACAATTAGTTAAAACTAAAAATAATAGAACGATGATGAAGAGCATTTGTGATATTAGTCCTCATGTTAAAACTCGTTTTGTTAAAAACCAAACAGGAGGTAATTTACCGGGCATTGGGACGGCAATAGATGTTATTCAAAGAACAACAGAAACATTAATGCCAGACAGCAAACCCGCTTTTAAAGACTTTTAGCGCGGTAAAACATTTGAGAGAGCAGGTAAAAATATCAAAAGACAGTTTACAAAATCAAAAGCACCTTACAAGCAAATGACAAAGAAAAAGATACCTGGATGTGAATCCAATATTTATAAAGATGGTAAATGGTTCAATTTTGGATGTCCCAGTTCATTAACCATGGCAGAATCTTTTAATCGATAAGTAAAAACTCAAGGGAGCATAAACTCACAAATGAACTACGCAAATTCAACTGAGTTTCAGTGAAAAATTTCACAATTTGTGAAGCCGCAAAGTGATCTTTTGATTGGTTGACTTTGATGACTCGTTTCCTCGGGAAAGTCCCTTTTATATGTTCCTGTCTTTCTGAGAAATGTGATGTTACTGTCTGGTGATCATGCAAATATTTTGAGAAACATATAGTTTACGTCATTTATTGATTATCATGTACTTTTATTATCAAAAAGGATCATTATTAACCATGGTAACCATAGAAAAGCGCTCCATCGCTCGCAAAGCTCACTCTTCCCACCTTCGCGCTTTGAATTTTTAAACGCTTCTCCTCCTCTGCTCGAAACAAAAAACTCTTCGAGTTTTTTTTTATTCTGCGCTGCCGAGAAGCTAAAATTCTGTATTTGATGTTGTCATGTGCTGACACCATTATTGAAGTCATACAGCGGTGTAGTATGGAGATGGGGAAAATGTGAGGACACGAAGTGTCCTGGCAGCCTCATCTTCTATACTACTAACTTGGTACATCGTTTTTAATACGTTTCGTGACAAGGGGGACGATGGGGGCTTCTCAACTCAGAGCTCTGTATTAAACAATATTTTTTTAAAGGAAGATTGGAGAATATGTGTTTTGGGAGTTAGCTAACAGAAAGGAAACATTAATACTTGCATGTTGTTTTGATGGATAGAAGTGAAGACAACATATCCTTTGATAATCAAAAATGGTATAAGGCCGTCAAGAGCGGAGTTGAAATTTGGGGAAAACAAGAAGGAAAAGGAAAAGCAAGCCAATTTGCTTGAAAAGTGAAATTCCAAGAAAATGACATGTGTCGAACGAACTCGCATGTGCTAGGTTTCTTCTTGCGTATTTGAGAACATTTACCCTGCGTGATGCTAAAGATTATCCAAACATATTTATATGCTTTCAAAGAAGACGTCGCTGATGACACCAACAAAACTCAAATCGACAACGTTAATATCGAGACAGACTTCGATAAATTCTTAGTGATGGAGTACACGAGAACACCGTACAGCAGCGCTATTTTCAATTATGTTAGGAAAGACGCAAAAGCTAAATTGTAAATAAACCGCTTTAAACGAAAGTCGAAATTCTTAGAAACAGAGGGAGGCAAAACTGTCGATTGAAATTTTTAGAAATAGAGGAAGGCAACACTTTCACAACAATTGAGGAGTTGATGTTAGGTATTTGACCTGGTGAGTCCAGAGTCCGCAGTCCATATATAGGTAATCTGTTGTGTTATCGCTTACCTTATTTGGAAAAACCTTCTTCTGTTAGTTTTAGCACTAAAATACTATCCCTTCATGAATTGCAGTTTCTCTTTAGTTAATTGGATGAGGAGATCAGATTTTTGGCCTTTTTATCGAAAGTTTCGACTAAAATGAACCACTGTAGAAAAGAGAGACAATTTTGCTTCATTGATATACAGTTTGTGCATAACATGTGACGACAAATTAATTAAGAAGAAGTTCTTGTGTGATTGCAAACGGCGTAGCCACTGAAAATTTTGGCGGACTCTAACACATCCCTAGAAAGGAAAGAAAACGAAAAAGACTAATGCCTCACCTGACAGCTTTCTCGATGAAAGACTGAACTCAACGAGAATCGATGTCGTCGCAGTTGATCAATGACTTCAGTATAGCGCTGAATTGGTTGAACGTTTTGAGAAAGGTAGCTCTCAAAAGGACTGGAAAAGAGGTATTAAATTGTTGACCATTTACAAATAATACCCAGATAAGAAAGTCGCCCGTCATTGGTTGATTTTGTCACTTAAAGTGTTTTCCTTGTCAGCGTTGCTAGGTTGTAGGATTGTCGTAAGTAGCTTCCTGCTGCCACTCCCAGCTTGCATACTGCAGCTCCAGTGAGAATACGGATCAAAAGAAGAGCGAAGGAATGACTTCAACGAGTTGAACATTTGGTGCTGCAACGTTTTACCAAAAGGTAAGAAAATGCACGCTGAGCTTGTACGTTTTTGAATCTTCGCACCGTAAAAGGTTGTGTAGAACTGTATATAAGAGGGCATTTCTTGTCCGTGGCCAACAGAGTCTTGTAATGGAACTTTCAATCGAGCAAACAACATTGCAACTGAGACATTTCTTTAACCTCTTAAAAGAAATGCGATCTTACATGGAAGATTTTGGTTGTTTAAGATGCCATTAACCGAATTCTTACTAATCTCTTCTTTTGGCGCGAGTCCAAATGAAACCGAAACTCGACCGGCGACTGAAGAGCTTCGCCGATTACTTCCCGCTTATAGTGAGCGATAACATAGACGGACACTAAGGAATCTCATATTTCAACAAGAGACTGCTAAAAGTTTACAAAGCACGATAACAAACATCATAAAAATTACGCTTTGATCATCAAGAGACATGCCAATGTATTATTTCAGAGAGAGGGATCAAAAGATTTAGGAAATTTTCAAATAGGGTAATCAAGCTCTTCACCTTCTTCTCGGAATCTGCGTTACCAGGAAAGGGTATTGATGGCAGCAATCAAAGAGAATCAAAGGCTCCCTGAGCCAGCTCATGGATGAGTAGTTGACTTTTTCTTTGTGGCAAAACAAGTCTTTGTGCATAACTATTCGTATGAAAATGCATGTCACCTGTACGTTCATCCTCTTGAAAATCAAGTCATTTTCATGTAAAATGTTTTGCACGAGCATTCGTTCTAAAAAAGAGGCAAACAGCAACTCCGAAGTGAAATTAGAGTCTGCATATGAGCCAAGTGGCCCATCAGGTCAGCAGTTATCCCGGTTTCTGTAGCATGAAGCGACTAGGAGTATTTCTACTACCCCCGGATGGGATGCTAGTCCATCGCAGGGTTACCCTGCAATATTAAATTTGCCAGTACGTATTTATACACCTGAGTGGAAAGAGGCACTGTGAGAGTTAAGTGTCTTGCTCAAGAACAAAATAAAATGTTCCCAGCCAGGGCCTGAACCCAGACTGCTCGAAATAGAAAAGAAATACAAAAATCAAATAACAGGTTGTTAACACAGACAGCTTAAAAATTTCAAAATGGATAATAATTAATTTTGATTGGAACTGGAACATTGTTATCATATTAATTTGTACATGATGTAGTGTCAAAGAATAACAACAGTCTGTTTCAAAATGAAATCATTAAATGAGAGTTCATCATATTTACCAGTCAGTCCAAAATTGACAATATAATTATTTATATGAGTCAGCAGTGCATTTTGGGTCAAGGTAAATTGCTTGTGGTCCTTGTTCAGTTAACATTATGAAACAGCTGTATAACAGTGATTACTATTATGCAAAAATTACAATACATGATTTTGAAATTTATTTTGGACCTCAACTTGAGAATGCTAAGACTGCCAAGAGTATTTTGCCTAATTTCACTTAAGTGAGACATGGAGATTGGCAAAATCTTGTTTATTTTAAGCTAAGTCAAACATAAACAATTTGATTGTAGCTTGCAGGTAAACAGGAAATCTATAGAAAAAATAAGTATTTCCTTCAATATTATAAGAATGATTTCAGACAGTTTTGTTTCAATCATGAACCTGAAGTGAAGGGAACGTTTTTATTTACAATTTATAAGATTTTTTTTTCTATAGAACTATGTCCATGGAGAGGAGGAAGGGAAGCAACAAAGTTTTATACAAGGAGGCTCTGGCCCAAGGCCAAAGACCTATCCATTTTACAGTGTTCTTAACAAGAAAGGTTTTCCTTTCATATACATGTAGCTTATACCCTGAAACCCCTTTCACAAACCTAATGTGGCCCACTAGATCTTATTTCTGGGATAAATAATCAATTAACATTTGAAATCCCTGTCCTGTTAAGTCTTACAATACCTCCAGCCTGAAAAAAAGTGCACCTTTAGTCAACTGTAGGAAGAAGTCCCCCAGCTCGGTGCAATACAATAATAAGGGTACTACATATTGTAGTGCATGCAAATAAAATAACAATAATTTTCTTTCTTGGAAACAAAAATCACGTTATTTTATTCCTATATATCTTGGTAATTGTTTGTGCTAGTCTCACTAGCAATGCAGTAATATTCAAAAGGATTGCAGATATGTCTCTGCTAATAGATTTTTGCAACGATTACAGAACATACTTATGTTGACAAGTATCAAGCATTCTCTTCTCCATAATTCAAGTTTTGATGTCAATTTGTTGAAATCTCTCATTTCTAGGAGCAAAAAAAGAACTTTACATCACCAGCCACCATGCGTCCGGCTTTTTGACACAATTGGACAGCATATCTTTCTCGCAAAAAAAGAGATCTACACAGTCTCTTGGACTTAAGCCCAGTTCAGACGTCGTGCTTCTGCCGTGCCGAACTAAATTGCAATTTGGTTCGACTGTAGCACGGCAGGAAATCAACTCTGATTCAGACGTCGTGCCAGAGTCGAATCAAATCCAGGGTTTACTGAAGCCTCGTAACGAAATCTCGTCAAAACACATTGACATAATTTATGAATTTAGTTTGGCGCGACAGAAGCACGACGTTTGAATCGCTGCCGTGCCAGAGTCATGTAGCATGGCAGAGCTTGTCGAACTTAATTGCTTGCCCAACTTAATTCAAAAGTTTGATTCAGACGCCGTGCTTCTGCCGTGCTTTTGTCGAACTTAATTCCTGAATTTAGTTCGGCACGGCAAAAGCACGACGTCTGAATCAAACTTTTGAATTAAGTTGGTTTGGCCTTAATTTGTTCATCCATCACTAAAATATTGCAGTGTATATTTACTCAATCGTACATGTAGGTTGCCTTGCATATCATCCGTGAAGAAATTTTCACTCTGGTTGAACTGCATGTAATACAAAAAAAAATGTAGTGTGAACGACAACAAAACTAAAAGATAAGGCAATTCGAATTTTTTTTCTCCTAAGTATTTAAAAACAAGCTTACAAATTTCGAACTTGCGATACTAACACAGGCAGCATTTCATTGTGTGCGTACAAAATAAAACAATAAAGAAACAATGAAACCAAAACCTAACAAGAATTTACGCTTACCTTTGACTACACAACGAGAGAAAGCGAGTGGAAACCATCAAATTCTCTTGCCAAGAAAAAAAGCTAATCACGATCTCACTTTCTGGCTTTGTCTTCCCGGGTGTCTTGTATCAATTCTTTGACCTCGCCAACCTTGCTGTTGTGAATGATACATAACCACAGTCATAAATACCTCTACCAGCTTTCATCTAGGTGTGAGCAAAAGCCGATAGGCGAAAAACAACAAATTTACGAAAGAAAATCACATGAACCCAAAATGGCCGACTTCAATCTTCGAGGTGTTCGATAAACTCGTACCCAGGCTCTCAATTTATCGGGCAACACTGTACGCCTTTCTAGTCCCCCCTCGTCAAAGAACCTTCCCGAAGACGACTGAACTCTTGGACAAAAACAATACTTAGCAGGGGACGTAGGAGAAAATTGTTTAATCCAGGTTTAATGAATAAATTAATTAGAATGGAGTGAGTGACTGAGCGCCATCCGACTGCCTGCTAAGCTCATGGATGTTACATAACATCCATGAGCGAAAAGGATCTCAAACTCGTCAGGGTAAAAGATAAAGGTTTAATCCATTAAGCAGTTTATAACCTCGGGACACTACAGCTCGGACAGTATGCTCTCTTACAATAACTTTCACGTGTAATGGACTTTGCAAAGTTTCCATGCATAGAGACATTTAAGATGTGGTGCGACTCGTTTGTATTCTGAGGCTCGCACTCTTTTATCCAACCTATTAAGAGCAGCTTGGTTTTCATCCGTGCGTTTCTTACTTTCAATAGAAGTGAAGTTAACCGTACGTAGTATGTATCAGCTCTCAGTTTTGCAGAAATTCTGACTCAATTAATGTGTACTGCACTTGATTCTGTCTTTCTTCGATTATTTTAGTTGACAAATGACCAATCTAACTTGTTACCACAAATTCTTAAGGTTTTTAAAAATAATACATGAAATCCATTATATCGTGGGAACCTGAAATTGCTCACGCTTAGTTTCCAGCTTTTCTTAAACTGGTCTTGTCTTTTGCAGTCGTCGGCTAACTCAGTGAAACCGACACCACGAGAAAGGTGTCAGACTATGTAAAAGGAAAAAAATCAAGAACTCGACACAACGCAGTGTGCATTGCTTTCCTTTAGTTTTCTATTTTATTTTGCTGTAAGACAATCTGCGAGAACGAACCCGAACAATCAAATAATTTGAAGCAAATGTTCAGAAACAAGTAATGAAGCGTATCGGTCATAGGCCTTCCATCACGCTAGTTTTTTTTTTTTTTTTGTAAGTCATAATATCTATATGAGCATTGCTAGCATTTTAATTGACTTCTCCAACTCATTTACAATTCATGATGAGAAAACAAAGGAAATCATCACCATGAAGAAGGTTTGGAAATGCGATCTTAATTGTCATAACATTGGGTGAACTTTTGCTTCGATTTTTTTCCAAGAATCATCAATAGTCTGAGAAGCGACCGGAAGCTAAATCCAACATTTGAAAGAGTGAGTGTTTCATTCCTCGAAGTTTGTTTGAAAAAACTCTGCTGTGCCTCGTTTTTTCAACCACTTCTCGATGTTTGGAAATGGGATGAAACACTTTTCCTCGTGTTTGATGTATTACTTCTCTGTGTTATGTAACACAAACAATACATCGAGCTTGACACTCCTTGGGTCTGATTACCTAACCGCATGACAGTGTTTTGTTTGCCTTGTTTCAGTTTTTTTCAGTTAAAATATTTCGCTAAAAGAAGGCTAGTTCACGTATTATATTTCTTGTAAATGATATCTTATGTAGACAATGTCAGAGGCAATTCCGAGAAAAACAATTCCGAGAACGTGCTCTGCTTCTTATTTGAATACCAGGCTCAATTGTTCTATAACGCTTATCTCAATACCATATTTCGTTTGTGGAAATGAAAGAAATTATATTCCCCCTGGAAAAGAGTTCATAGACCTAAGGGTTTCGCACTTTGTGATGTATATTTTTCACATTTTTCCCTCCATATTCTGGGATGTTTTAAGGTGGCTCTGAGCCCCTCTCAACATTTTCTTTAACACTTTGTGAACAATTACTTCTTGACATGCTAATTATAATTTCAGATCAGAAATCGTCGCTTTAATTTTTTTTCCGAGTTGAAATCATTTATGGCTAAATTTAAGGGCTGTTTTTAAAAGGTTATTTTGTTACTTCCTAACTTCTTCAGTAAAAGAAAACATGACCATAAATTAAAGGAAATAACTCCACAGAGTTCGATCAAGGTTAAACAAAATTTTCATAAGAGAATCAGGCAATGCATGCTATCGGTTAACTAACAGAAAAGAAAAAGATTATGTCGTTGTATTGATGGAAGCATGTCCCCTGCTTGTGACGAAAAAAAATGGCATGAGACAGTCAGGAGCAGAGTTGTAATTCGGGGAAAATAAGGAGGCAAACAAAGACAAGCCGATTTATTTGGAAAGTGAAATTCCCAGAAAATGAGGAGGGCGGGCGTATTGATATTTGCTCTGTGCCTTGTGCGAAATTTTAGAAAAGCAATGTTCAAGTTTATCCAAATAGATTTGTATGCTTTCAAAGAATAAGTGGCCGCTCAGTGAAACCTACAAAACTAAAACTCGTAAACCTTGAAATCAAGAGCTCGAGAGTTAAATGTTTGCTGGTAAAGTTGTAAAATATTGTTAGGTTTCTGCGCACAATTCTGATTTCGAAAGTTTGTTCAGTGGTAGAGAACAGGAAAACAGCTGCGGTATTTCCAGCTATGTTTTGATGCACCGTCTATGAAACAAACGAAGGGAAGAAAAACACAAAACGCTTTTGATCGAAAGTTGAAATTCTCAGAAAGAGAGGAAGGCAAAACTGTCACAGCAAGTGGCTTACTTTGATCCAGTAAAGGTCCGGTAATACGGGCAACATTTTTCTTCAACTTGTATCGCAACGTTGTTGTATTGCAAGTTGAAACCCTCTGTTGCGCGTATTACCACGTTTGTGACCAACTTGTCTCGCAGCAAAATAGTCTACAGCTATAATTGTTTAATCGTGTGTAAATAAAGATGGCGCCTTCTTTAATATAATTTAGCATTTCAACAAAGTTCCACTTCGACTACTGGCCGTCATTTTCTTCTTAATTTTCCGTGCCAGCGAAGTTCTCTCAGTATGAAGCTCAGTGTCGTTTCAGGTAGCTAGGCGAAAAGTTGTATTTTTGCGACAGTTCTTCCAAGCCTTTTGCCTTTTTTCCGGCTTGTTTTGATAGAGGCAAACGAGGTGTCCCAAAGACTATGATAGCCCTCGAGGTCTTTGTACAGGACAAATTTATGACTTTCCGAGAGTTATTGGTCTACTTCGAATTCAGGCTCGCCTTCCCCGTCCGCTGTTTTTTTTTTTTTGTTTTGTTTTTTTCATTTGCCGCGCTTCGCGACAGCCAATCACAAGCGTTGAATTCAAATTTGTTGCGAGACAAGTTGTAGTTTCAGTGGTAATACGAGCAGCAAAACTAAAATTTGCTGCAGAAAGTAGAACTCGAGTCTACTTTGCGCAACATGTTGCCTCAACTTGCAACACTGTATTTTGCTGCGAGACAAGTTGGTCGCAACCGTGGTAAAACGTACAACAATATGTTTCAACTTGCAATGCAACAATGTTGCGAGACAAGTTGAAGAAAAATGTTGCCCGTATTACCGGATCTTAAGTCGAGAGTCCGCAGTCCTTATATAGAAAATCTATTATTTAATCGCTTACCTTATTTGGAAAAACCTTCTTCAATCGGTATTAGGCTTTGTCAATTGTAGTTTCTGTTATAGTTACCCGCAATCGAAGGGGATCAGAGTTTTCCCCTTTTGTCACGGCCGGTGTTGAATGTTTCGGTAAAAATGAGCAACTGTTAAAAACGAGAGACCATTCTGCTTCAATACGTCACCATAACGTTTATTTAGCTTGTGGTGTCATGTTTATGAGACACAGCATGTGCGTAAGTTATGAACACAAATGAATAGAATAAAGGAGTTCCAGTATGATCACATATGGCTTACTTTTAAATCAATCGAAAAATTTCAATTTCTGATACATCTCTTAAGAGAAAGAAAAAGACTCTTGCCTAAATCAATGTAATCGCAATTTATCTCAGACAAAATAGTTTATTCACCTTTAATAGGGAAACTGTTGTCAGTCACATTAAGTGATCATATATTTGCTTTCAGTTTGTAGATTCCAACATGAATGTGCCAGCGTGGGCGTTGTCAAATTTGTGCATTGGTCGGTCATACGACGCAAACGACAATAAAGCAGGCTTGGATATTTTTCATCCTGACATTCCCATTAAAACTGAAAACGTAAACATGTTTTCTTTCCGATACAAAATCGTGAAATCAAATGAAGATGTCAGAGATTTGCTAAACATCTCTGGAGATATTTCGTTGAAGATCAAAGCGAACATTTTCAAAGTGGAAGGAGCAGGGAAGTACATTAACAACAATAATAACGAAGAGGGAACGACAGAGGTCTTGGCTGTTATGAAATGCACCACGGTGAGTTCTAGTCATTGCCAAACTTGGACGTGGTGTACTCAATGTTCGTCTTCTATGCACGGTCAGAGAGAGAAATCAAGAATTAAAGGCCATCTCCAGCTTTTCTGCCATGAAACTGCGCTTTTTATCATTATGTTGAATACTATAACAATTATCCTGCTCAGTCTTGCAGAATTTTGGGCGATTTTACACCCTTGTTTACTAATATCAGGCGATATTTCTAGCGATTTCGCAGGGTGGCTGTTAATTATCCTCCCTTTTTAGTAGGAAAATCTTGATATGACGTTATAAATGGTGTTAGTAAGTTATGTCATTCACTTTTGTTGATAATATTTTCTTGACTATAAATAAAATCACTGTTTTTCTCTAGGTGAATAAAACAATGGATGGATCAGCAACTGTAAGAAAGGAAATGGAAAATGCTACAAGCCTTGGCACCCATTATGTGAGAAGCGTGACATATGGCGCCGAAATGATAGCGAGCCTCAAATTCAGATCATTGTCTTCTAAACAAAGGTGAAAAACCGCAAACGTAGTTTTATCTTAAACATTATGAGTTAATCGAAAATCATATCCTGGTCTGTTTAATGACGGTGTATCTGATTACCTCCTTATTTGTTTGGAAAAAGTTGTGGCAGGGTGTAGTCGTTTGAATAGCTGTCACGGAAAAACATTCTGCACCGTCGCTTTACTTTTACCAGTTTACTTGAACTGTGTGCTTTAACCAAACATTTTCTTCCAACGTTTGGTGGCTAAACTGACACACAATGTTCGACCAAACTTTAAACAAAGTGAGCCCACATTGCGCTTTTTACGCATTACTGTTGAAGTTATGATATGACTAGCTTCGACGTCACACAAGATCCATTTCTGATCGGTGGCTTTTTCTCACTCGGTGGTGGCTAAACGATCAAACATATGTTCTTAGGGTAAAATTTTGGATGAAAACGTTTGAGCTAAATCGACATGGGAAACCATTTTTGCATGAAATTATGTGATACTGAGGGAGGCGGCCCAACGATCAAACATGTTCTTCTCGCATAATTTTGGTTGAAAATGGTTTGGATCGTTTAGCTGGGCCTTAACATAACAATTTTCATTGCGATGTTATAGATCGACACTAAGTGGTAAATATGATGGAGGACTGGGCATTGAAGGACCAATCAATGCCGGTTTAGAGTTTCAGTTAAAGAAGCTATCTTCCGAGTGCGATAATGCCAGCGATTTGAATATCGAGTATTATGCTACAGACATGCCAGACAAGAATCCAACCAACTTGGAAGACCTGGTGAAACTCATTCAGGAGTTTCCCTCTAGATTAGCAAAAATTAATGAAGGACAGGGAGTCCCCATTCAGGTATTTGTTTATTTTTTTAATTTGATTTATCATTATAAGTTATCGTTTTTTCTAATTTAACCCATGACACAAAATGGAAACGTATTAAGAGTTGGTAGATTTCCACTCCATCGTCTCAGGTAATACCAAAGCGTCTAACTGATAGTACTGCTTAAAACCGGCTGAGCATCTCTTTGTGTAATCGTATTCACGAACTTACAACGTTGGACCTGGGCAACGAGGCCAGATAGTTATAACTCGAGATCTTTTCTCGGATATTAATTTTTGACTACCACTTTAACCAATAGAGTACTACTTCTCCACTTTCCTTTTTTGAACAGATTGAGCTTCAATCAATAGCAAACGTTTTTCCAGCTCTAAAGCACGACCGCAACGTCAGAGCGTTAGAATGTGACATCAGTGAGGTGGAAAGCCGCTATGATGATCTGCGCCAGGCAAAGGATCTCGTGCAAAGATACCAAGATGCTGAGAGAGATTTAGACCAGGATATGAGAAAATTCAACTCAGAAATCACCAAGACCCTACGTACGTTTCGCGCTGCCATCTCTACTTTGGATGCAAAAAAAGTGGAAACATGTCTAGAGGCTTACGCGAACTCGCTGGACGGAAATGACGAGGAAGGAAAATTTGTACGACACTGGAAAGGCAAACTGAAGTCAATGGTTCGTAATTAAAGCTTACCAAAATAGTTTCTCTTACCCGTATATCCATCACTCAGTTCCTGGAGCCCTCCAGTCGCACTATCTCGCTCCCATTAAAGTATGACTGATCAACACAACCCTGTCAAGGCAAAGAGAGTACATCATAAGGCTAACCTTTGGCTCCCTAATAAAATAAGGACGCTTATTATCAAATGTGACAGGGCGAATTAAAAGCTAGCGAATCTAATGATTCCAAGCCATAATCAGGATGTAAAGCCCCAAGAAAATGATAGATATAAAGAAAGATTTACTACAAACGTTAGTTTTTCTGATAACCGTGGCAATCCTAAAGGAATTTGGAAGACGCTCAACGCAATGGAAACCAAAAACCTGCTTCCATTTAGGAAATCTGCATGGGTAGATGACATATGTTATATCAGCGATCAAGAAAAAGGCCGATTTTCTCAACAGACACTTTATCAGCATTGGCGCTAACCTACCCTCGCCAATTCCAGCCAAACACGACTAAATCTTTTCGCGAGTTTGTTTACCATACTTATAATATCGATTTCAATTTGCCAGAAATCTGATCATGTCTAAGTCTCCTCAAAACCTCAGTCAAAAATAAATTCTCAATTTCTAGCGCTCATGTTCTCTGTGATTGGAAAATGGTAAAAGTCTTCCCTCTTCACAATTAGGCAACTTTAAAACAAATTGACAAAAAATATAAGCTTTTGACGGCGATTTTAAGCTCACTCGCCAAGATTTGCAGTCAACCATGTTCATATATCGTCGAGTAAAATTTATTGAATAAATACCATTCAAGTTTCCAACCAACATACTCAACAACGGAAGCATTAGTACACGCTTCTAATCAATGGTTTTTTCAACTTTGACAAGGGGCTAACCGCTTGTCACCGCTGTTGTCTCCCTTTATTTTTCCAAGGCTCTTGATACAATTGAAGGGCTAGGAGCATCTCAGACTGAGCTTTGTTGTTTTAACACAGATCAGTTAGAGTTTTTGCCTGTAGCCTTGACTCGTTCAGGAAACGTTGCTTTATTGTTTTATCTGCAAATTTGCGCTTCGTTTCCAATAAAAACCGATGGCTGTAAGTAATCATTATTTCCGTTTTACTTATCCCAAAACGAAGCGCGAGGTAGCGGATGAAACGTTTGAGGAACTTTTCTTGAAGGAATTCAAGGTCAGATGCAAAAACTTCGGAAAATCGATCGGAACTAGAGCAGCAAAACCCGATCTACTATGTACTTGAGTCGGTTATACTCCCAGCTCTTTAACTGATCTCAATATTTTAAGCGATTACATTCCCTATTCATTGTTTATATTATGCCCCACTAGTCGGCAACAAAGTTGTGAAGTTAGTAAGTTTTCCCTCAAAGGCAAAGCATATTTCTTGTGGTGTGCCCCCAGGACCAATGTTACGGCCTTTGCTCTTAATTTTGCTTATTTACATAAATGATCTCCGCATGCTTGTCGATGACTGATTCAGATTTAGAAATAACTCGCCATACTGTTTTCTTGATTTACAAAATAGATTTAAAAATGAATTAGAAAGAATTGAGCAATGGCTCCCTGCCAATAAGTTGTGCTTAAATATGATTAAGACTAAGATTTTACTAGTTTCCTTTGGAAAAAAGATGCACAACTAACGTTTCCCCTAAGAATCAAATTGACTTTTTATGCGATAAAGAAGTTAAAGCCACCAGATCTTTATGTACTTATATTGACGAGAATTTGTCCGGAGCGATCCACATTGACCACCTAGATAATATTTAAAAACGCAATACGCCGTCCTATGTCCTTTGCTTGTAATATATGCAAAGATGCTTGTGCTTATTTTTAATCTTTGCACCTGTTCTAGTTCTAGCCCTTCAGTTCTATAACCCTTTTGTCCAAAGCTCAACTTTTATAATTTGTTACATTTACAGATACCATCAACAAACATCAAGGCAAGTATACATGTATATATATTTTTTTATCTATAAGCTCTTAATCAGGCTGAAATCAGCGAGATGATAAAGATGTAAAAGAAAACTAAAATATAAAACATATATAAAACTGCATCACCCTTTTTAAGTTATACCAAACCTTAAAACTGTACATTTCATTAGAAAAGCTAAGTTACTATGTACTAAATATAACATGAGCGACCGTATTGTACTGGATATACAATGTCGAGCCGAAGGCGAGACATTTTATATCCAGTACAACACGGGTGCGAATATTGCATTGTACTTATGAAATGAAAAGCACGCTTTCATTTGCCCTCCCAAAGAAATTCGCATGGGATGATGATGAGTAGGGAATGCTAAACTCATTCGCTAGTGATTGGGAACTTGGGAGGATCTTGTTTTCGAAGGCCGAAAAAGACAGACGAAGAAGCGGCTTGGTTGCAAGAGACTACTCCCTGAAATACAAGAAATAGTGCAAAATGAAGTGTAAAGACATTGTTTTGCTTTAATGCGGAGGTTTTGGTTTTTTGTGTCAGCTGATACAGAATGTTAATAAATCTATTAGTATTCTGTATGAAGTTCATACAGAATAGTAATAAGCTAATTAGTATTCTGTATCAAATTGATACAGAATACTTATTTGTATTGGTTTTACAGTGATATTCAGGTGACTCAAATTGCATTTTTGAATTGGCTTAATTCTTCATGAATTGGTACTGAATTTTATGAGTAAATGAATTATTAGGTGTGCCAAGAAGCCCTTAACTTAAGCAATAACCTAGACTTATAGGCAACTAGCCGCAAAAACCTTTATCTATTTTATTATCTTCCAGCTACCTAGTGGAAAAGAACTCACTGTAGTTCTCCTGGGAAAGACTGGCAACGGAAAAAGTGCAACAGGGAACAGAATCATTGGGAGAACTCACTTTCAATCATCCCCAGACGCTTCATCAGTCACCAAGAAATGCTGGTACGGCAGCAGAACGGGAGAGCGGGACATGAATGTAATAGACACTCCGGGTGTTTTAGATACCTCTTCAGTACAACGTATGAAAGGGGTAAATATTTTAAAGGGCAAGGTATTTCAAAGCGACCACCGAAAAGCCCAAGACTTAATTTTGAGAGAATTGTGCAAGGTTTTTGGGATGGCACCGCAAGGTTTTGATGCAATCGTATTAGTGGTGAAGTATGGAGCCAGATTCACAAACGAAGATGAGCAAGCGTTGAATCTTCTTCAAACCTTTCTGGGGAACGAATCCAAAGAGTACATGATTCTTATTCTCACGTGGGGCGACCAGGCCGCACATCATGCTAAAGAGAAAGGGGTAAGCCTGGACGAATGGATTAAAACCTGGATATCCAAACTGCCACCTTGGGTTCTAAAGTTTCTCGCTGAGATAAAGGATCGAGTGGTGCTGTTCGACAACTGCCTGAAGGAAGACGAGAATCCAGAGGCATTTAAAATACAGCTGTGCAAACTTATTGAGGTAAACGTTAATGTATACAAATAATGTGTCATAACGCAACTATCATTCCATAGACTTGCGGAATGTTGCTAGACCAGAGTACCACGTCAATGTTCACTATATTATAGTCAGTAAAATAAATGTCTTGTTCACATTGGAATTGGACATTACCCCTTGATATACCAAATTAAGGTGTGAGCCCCAGTATGATAGATAATTGTTAAGATTGCTGTTTCGGCCTTGTATTCCCTCAAGAAACACCTGCTCATGGCTGCTTTTTCTTGGGTTCTTCATTTAATTTTGTCGATTCACTGGTAGTGCCCAATACCAACATTTTCTAGAGTTGTAGACTGCAAAACAAGAATTTGCGAAACAAAAATAATAAATCCATCAACTACTCTCGCTTGACTACTATCGGTGTGTCACGAAAATAAACTCTTCAAGAGCAAACTGAGACATATCAAATGATGGTGATAATATTTCTTGCATTGTATCAACAAGTCCGAGTCTTCCCCTTAACGTGCATCACTTTGACGAAAAACATTGTTTAAAATATTCAATATTCAAAATAAAAGAGCGTTTGCTATTGCAGCAGACAAGAGCATCAACTGGTATTTGTCTACGACAGAAAGTGGACAAAACAAAAATTCTTTAATTTCGCAATCGCTTTAAGCGGAAGTTATTTAAAACGGCTTTCAATGAAAAACTCCCACCCAGCTTACTCGCATCCTTCGTATCGTATTGTTTTAAGTATTTGTGTTTGTTCGATATAGTGCTACGAGGCGTCTGTTTGACTATTTTAGCCGAGAATCAAATTTTGTCATATAAAGCAAAATGGGACGAGATTAGAAATAAACTTCAAAGTAAAGAACGAACACGGACCGAAAAACTGAACTTAAAAGACTGCTCTGAAGTTGGCAGTATTAAGCTTAAGTTAATTAAACAGCGTGTAAACACTGCACGGAAAACAAATATCTTGCAATTTAACTGCAAAGCAGCAGAGTTTTGTCGACAAAATCACATGAATACTCGCCTGTTGGAGAATAACCATTCGCTTTAATGCAGTGCTGACTTTTACGTTCGTTTTTCAACGTTTGGTGAGCAAAAAGTTTCACTTCAAGAGGAAAAATCTGTTTCGCAGTGCCGGATCGGAGTTAAATGGTTTCACTTCAAGATTTTCCCGCAAATTTCGGTTACCTTGACCGTGGTCAGAGATAAGAAATTTCTGCCCGATTCCAACTATATCTTGGGGTTATAAATGAAAAATAATAATAATAATCAAACAAACTGTGATATATCATAGCAAGTAGTACGGAAATAAACTAAACGATGTCCTTTGAAAAATTCGCAGAAACAAAAGCAAAAATGTTCTGGGTAAGTTTTGTTTTGATGAAAATGAATTCGCACTTTAATTTTACATTCCCTTTAGCGATCGTTGTTTGAAAAGAGTTTAACTGAAAAATGCGCACACATCTTACTATTTGCCGTTATGTTCTATTGTTTTTAATATTTGCGTTTGTTCTCTATCAAAATTGTCACAAATAAATGCTACAAAAAGAGACGTATGAGACAAGATTAGGAAATAAAACTCTAAGGAAAATAATGAACAATGAACGAAGAACTCAGCTCAAAAGACTTCTCTGAACAGTAGCAGTATTAAGTTAAACGGCGTGCCAACACTGCGCAAGAAAAACAACATCTTGCAAAACAGCAAACCAGCAAAGTTTGTCAACAAAATCACGAATACTTGCCTCTTTGGAGAATAATCAGTCCTTTTACTTCATTGCTGACTTTTTCGTTCAGTTTCCAACGTCAAATGAACGTAAAGTTCACTTTAAGAGGAAAAATCCAACGTTTCGTCGTTCCAGCCGGATCGGAGTAAAACAATTTCACCTCAAGATTGGGCTGGTATTTGCTATAAACGTATTTATGATGTGCTGCCTATTTAAGAGTCCATTTGCCTCTCCGCCGCTGGTAGTCGTCTCGCTCTTTCTCCCGCTGGTGGTCATAAATTGCCTTTGGGTTTTGTTGCCTTCAAAATTTCGTTTTGTTTTCCTTGAACGCAGCCGGTTCGCAATGTAACTTCCCAGCAAACAAACGCGGGCAGCAACACAACTTCACAAACTTGGGTATGGCATTTCGCGCTTGGCTTACAGGAGGGGGCGGACGTACGAACGGACGGTCTGACGGAAGTGACGTCATAACCTAACCAAAATTTCTCACCTTCATGGGTCTTAATTTCCCTTACCTTTGGGGCGCCCCCTGCTCGCTGTCGGCGCGCGGAGTTCCTCTATCACTTCACATACTTCTAACAATGCATCTATTTTGGAAGAAATAAGGCGTGGGAACGGTACTTCACTGTCAACCCATGCGCATTAAATTGGTTAGGCCTGATTGCTAGGCGATGAATGATATTTCCTTAACTATTCCTTTTACATTTCATAATAAAAGAACTGCAACACTCTTGGCAAATTAGTCAAATTTGCCACTCTTGGCAAATTAGCAAATTAAATAAATCCTGGTTTCCTTGTTGTAATTATTAGGTTATCGACACAATGAATGAAGGAAAGAGTCCCTTTGTCCACAACTTGACTAAAGCTTCTCAAGAAGTTCTAGAGGGGCGAATTCAGAAAGCTTTAGACTCCAGTGGGTTTGCAGAGGATCTTACACACCTGAAAGAAGAAAAGGAAGCTGTTGAATCACAGCTCAGTGAAAATATCGCCAGTGAGCAGGATCGAGGAGCATTGGAAGACCGTCTCCAGGGAATCAATGACAAAATTGATGTGAAACAAAAGGAGATAGACGCTTTAAAAGAAACACAAAGGACAGAGCAAGTAAAAGACGCTGAAACGGAGTCTGGGGGAGACACGATAAAGAAAATCAGCGACAGTGCCAAAGGTCGGATCTGTGTAATAATTTGAAGAACGACTGGAATAACTCTTCCTGGTCTGCCGAGAGACTTTTTTCTTATTTTTAACCTTGATATTGTTTGTTTAATTTGATTATTGCCACTTATCAGTGTATACCCATGGTAAAGATGCATGGTTAAGTTGAAGAAAAATATGAAGTGGGACACTACTGTGTCCCGCTTCACACCCAGCCTTCTAGCGAAGTATAATCTTTAAGTCGGAAAGAAAACTGCCAACGAGGAATTCTTGTTCACTGGTTTAGACCATCAGGAGTTATAACATAATAAAAGTAACAAAAGCGCGCGCTCTGAGCTGATTGGTCAATTACTATTTGCCCAGGTACGACGAAAACACTGACGCGTGCGCCGGGAAAAAAATACCTGTTTCCTCAAACTGCAATAACGACCGACCAGTCTACGCTTAAATTTCTTCACAGCTCTATGGAAAGATTTAGAAATGCCATATGTTTTAATCCGTTAGCGGGTATTTTGCCCGAGCCACCTACAAAGCGATTCGCAAGCCTAAGTGAAAGCCAGCTCGACAAGTTAGTGGGCGAGAGGCATCCAAAGAACACAAGATTTACAAAATGTTCTGGTTATGTTATAAAACAAATGATAAACGGTTCAGCGTGTACTATCGATTTATAGTTGCTCTTGGGAGGTTTGCTAAGCACTTAAGAAAATAGAGTCGCACTCGGCTATCTCCGGTAGTACACGCTCAAATGTTTACTACTTATTAAGTAGTAGAGTGGTTTTGATTGAGTTTCGTCAAACCAAAACCAAAGTAACTGGTCAGACCAATTCAGCACCATTTACGTAAAACAGTACAATGAACCAATCTCACAGGATCACGTGTGACCGAGAGACGACTCATTTGAATTTGGCTTCCCACTGGTTGAGAAAATGACGCGAATTTTAATAGGGCGTTCACCAAGAGAAGTGACTCAAAACCAAAGCAGAGGCGAAATCACTTCAGCCACTCAATTAAAAAGTGCTCTGAAATGAACGTTTGATTGTCGAATTTCCTTTGGTTTTTGCTTATTTCATGCAGGAATTTACTTATTTTCTTTGCGTCAGAATTAACAACAATAAATAACACCTAACGGTAAGAAAGGACACTTATCGTGTATCTTGTGGTTTGAACATTTCGCTAACCAGCTTGATTTCTTTCTCAGCTGGTATCACATCCATTACTAAAATGGGGAATGAAAGAAATGAAGAAGCCCTTTCGTTTCAAAAACTTTAAACTAAAAAAAGTTGAGGCTTAAACAACTTCAACTTCAGCTTCAACTTCTTTATTATTTTGCACCATTTACGTAAAACACAAATACTAAATACATAGGAGTTTTACAGAAAATTATATACAACATAATACGGCCGGAAAACAACTTAAAACAGGAATGTGCGCGATAACCAGAGTAGCCATGGGCTTTCGAGCTGGTTAACGCCATGTTGAAATTAGATGCGGCAACTAATAACTTTATACTGTAGACAAATTTACAATCATTTAATTACAGATCAATTGTAGAGATATATTATCACTTTAAACAGACACATTAAATTACAGACATAGATATTACACTGAAAAGTAAAAATTTATAAGCTATTTTTGAGTGTTCAAGAGGTACTGCTTTTTAAAGGAATTTTATGATAGATTTTTTAAATGAAGAGGAACTAATTCCCATATTTTCGATGCAGAAAACTGGAATTTTGATTGTCCATGTCTAGTTAATGTGGTTATTCTATAGAAGTTTCGATTTGATGCATATCTGGTGTTATGGTTATGGATTTCCGTTACTGGTGTAAGAGTACTAGAAAAAGCAGTCGGAATACTTCTTATATCATTTTTAATTTTATGAGCCAAGAGTGCCATCTTCCTCTCATAGGTATTACTTAATTCTAAAATTTCAAGTAAGGAGTAATAAATTTTAGCACTTTCCCTTTTATTAGAAGAGAATAAACATAACACGTAAAGCTTGTGTAGCATACTAGAAACAACAGTATTTTTAAAAATAGTTTATATAGTTAAGCAAAAGTGACAGAGAAATTCAACAATGCATGTGGCAAAACTTGTGTCCTGACGGCCTATCAATTCACATTGTCTTTTGCCAATAAGGTCTGTTCACAGAGGACTACACAATGTGTTGCACTTGAGTTTTAATAATAACAATAATAAGAAAATGTCATACAGGAAATGAAACATGTTCTCCTGGACAAAAATAAAATTTCGTTCACAAACAAGCCTCCAACTTTGGAACACGGTGTTGATATATTCCCAGGTACGAATAAAAGACAGTTAAAATCAAAGGCTCCCTGAGCCAGCTCATGGATGAATAGTTGACTTTGCCTCTATGGCAAAACGAGTCTTTGTGCAAAACTATTTGGATGAAAATGTATGTCACCTGTACGTTCATTTTCATGAAAATCAACTCATCTTCATGTGAAATGTTTTGCACAAGCATTCGTTCTAAAAGAGGCAAACAGCAACTCAGAAGTGGAAGTAAAGTCTGCATATGAGCCACGTGGCCCATCAGGCCTACACTTATCATGGCTTCTGTAGCATATAGCGTCTAGGAGTATTTCTACTACCCCCTGGATGGGATGCTTGTCCATTGCGAGGTTAACCCGGCAACATTAAATTTGCCAGTACCTATTTATACACCTGAGTGGAAAGTAGCACTGTGAGAGTAGAGTGTCTCGCCCAAGAACACAATACAATATTCTCAGCAAGGGCTTGAGCCCAGACTGCTCGAATTTGAAAAGAAATACAAAAATTAAATGACAGGTTGTTTACACAGACTGCTTATATATTTTAAAATGGATAATAATTAGTTTTGGTTGGAATCAGTGCTCGAAATTAGCGGTTGTCTGGTAGTCCGAGACAACCAAAAAGTCTACCGGGCAACCAATTTTTTACAAAATCAATAAGCTGGTTAATCAAGGAAAAATCAATGGACAACCCTGCTAAAAATAGAAAATAAATTCATCATAAACAGCACCCGACTTACGTAACGCTTTTGTATTGTCAATGTCCCATAGTGTGAAGTTAATAATAATTAATTTGCCTCAGCCAAGCGTTTTCCTGTGTTTTGGACATCTGTAAAATTTATAAAACATTGCCAGGTACGAAAATGTAAGAGAAACACAAAGTTTCATGTCTGGTGGCGCTCAAGATCAAAGACGCCATTTTGAATCTGCCACAACTCAAACCCAGACTTCTGCGAAAACCATTGGTGTACACTAGGAACTATGGGATTAGTTCAAGCTTGACCGCCATGTGATTCTACATGACATGTAAATAAAGGTAGGATTGTTACAATAATTGTTCTCAAATTCTTTATTTCGTTACTAAGGAGACAAATATGGATGTGTTTTTGAGTAGTGCACTTACTGGTAAATGTGTAGGTTTTTCTAATGGGCAACCAAGGATTCATCAGGGCAACCAAATTCATGGGTTTGGTTGCCCGACTTCTGAAATAGGGACAACCTGGATTGTTTTTTAATTTCGAGCACTGTGGAATTGGAACATTGTCATTATATTAACTTGTACTTGATGTAGTGTCAAAGAATAACAACAGTCTGTTCTGCGGCCCAAAAAAAGTGCACCTTTGGTCAACTATAGGGAGAAGTCTCCCAGCTTGGTGCAATACAATAATAAGGGTACTACATATTGTAGTGTGTGCAAGTAAAATAACAATTATTTTCCTTCTTGGAAACAAAAATCATGGTATTTTATTCCTATATATATCTTAATAATTGTTTGTGCTAATCTCACTACAAATACAGTACAAATATTCAAAAGGATTGCAGATGTGTCTCTTCTAATAGATTTTTTGCAATGATTACAGAACATACTCATATTGACAAGTATCAAGCATTCTCTTCTCCATAATTCAAGTTTGGATTTCAACTTGTTTAAATCTCTCATTTCTAGGAGCAAAAAAAAAAAAAAACACCCTAAGTCACCAGCCACCATGCGTCCGGCTTATGTTTGACACAATTTTACAGTGTATCTTTCTCGAAAAAAATAGATCTACACAGTCTCTTGGACTTCCAGCCATCACTAAAATATTTCAGTGTACATTTACTCAATCGTATATGTAGGTTGACTTGCATATCATCTGTGAAGAAATGTCCACTCTGGTCGAACTGCATGCAATACAAAAAAATCTAGTGTGAACGATAAAAAAACTAAAAGGTAAGGCAACTCGAAATTTTTTCCCCTAAGTATTTAAAAACAAGCTTACAAATTTCGGAACTTGCGATACTGACACAGGCAGAATTTCAATGTGTGTATACAAAATAAAACAATAAAGAAACCATGAAACCAAAATTTAACAAGAATTTAAGCCTACCTTGGACTCCACAAGGAGAGAAAGCGAGTGGAAACCATCATATTCTCTTGCTAAGAAAAAAAAGCTAATCACGATCTCACTTTTTACGAAAGAAAATCACCTGAAACCAAAATGGCCGACTTCAATATCTTCGAGGTGCTCGAAAAACTCGTACCCAGGCTCTCGATTTATCGGTCAAAAATATACGCCTTTCTAGTCCTCCTGGCCCTCGTCAAAAAAACCATCCCGACAATCCTGACGATCGAACACTCTTGGACACAAACAAGACTTAGCAGGGGAGGTAGGAGAAAATTGTCGCATTCCTATTGCGTATAATTTCACACGTGATTAGCGCGCGCGCATTAAAAAATGGTGGCTTTTTGCTCATGGATGTTATGTAATAACGTCCATGAGCTTAGCAGGCAGTCGGATGGCGCTCATTCACTCACTCCATTCTAATTAATTTATTCATTAAACCTGGATTAAACAATTTTCTCCTGCCTCCCCTACTAAGTATTGTTTTTGTCCAAGAGTTCAGTCGTCTTCGAGAAGGTTCTTTGACGAGGGGGGACTAGAAAGGCGTACATTTTTGTTGGATAAATCGAGAGCCTGGATACGAGTTTGTCGAACACCTCAAAGATTGAAGTCGGACATTTTGGTTTCATGTGATTTTCTTTCGTAAATATGTTGTTTTTTGCCCATCGGCTTTTGCTCACACCTAGATGAAAGTTGTTAGAGGTATTTATGACTGTGGCAATGTATCGTTCACAACAACACGGTCGGTGAGGTCAAAGAATTGATACAAGACACCCGGGAAGACAAAGGCAGAAAGTGAGATTGTGATTAGGTTTTTTCTTGGCAAGAGAATTTGATGGTTTCCACGCGTCTTCTCTCGTTCTGTAGTCTAAGGTAAGCTTAAATTCTTGTTAGGTTTTGGTTTCATTGTTTCTTTATTGTTTTATTTTGTACGCACACATTGAAATTCTGCCTCTGTTAGTATTGCAAGCTCGAAATTTGTAAGTTTGTTTTTAAATACTTAGGAGAAAAAAATTCGAATTGCCTTATCTTTTAGTTTTGTTGTCGTTCACACTACATTTCTTTTGTATTGCATGCAGTTCGACCAGAGTGAAAATTCCTTCACGGATGATATGCAAGGCAACCTACATGTACGATTGAGTAAATATACACTGCAATATTTTAGTGATGGATGAACAAATTAAGTCCAAGAGACTGTGTAGATCTATTTTTTTGCGAGAAAAATATGCTGTCCAGTTGTGTCAAAAAGCCGGACGCATGGTGGCTGGTGATGTAGAGTATTTTTTTTATTTTTATTTTTTTTTGCTCCTAGAAATGAGAGATTTAAACAAATTGACATCAAAACTTGAATTATGGAGAAGAGAATGCTTGATACTTGTTAACATAAGTATGTTCTGTAATCGTTGCAAAAATCTATCAGCAGAGACATATCTGCAATCCTTTTGAATATTAGTGCATTGCTAGTGATACTAGCACAAACAATTACCAAGATATATAGGAATAAAATACCACGCCGTTTGTTTCCAAGAAAGAAAATTATTGTTATTTTATTTGCATGTACTACAATATGTAGTGCCCTTATTATTGTATTGCACCAAGCTGGGGGACTTCTTCCTACAGTTGACTAAAGGTGCACTTTTTTTCAGGCTGGAGGTATTATAAGACTTAACAGGACAGTGATTTCAAACATTAATTGATTATTTATCCCAGAAATAAGATCTAGTGGGCCACATTAGGTTTGTGAAAGGGGTTTCAGGCTAGAAGCCACATGTATATGACAGGAAAGCCTTTCCTATTAAAAACACTGTAAAATGGATAGGTCTTTGACCTTGGGCCAGAGCCTCCTTGTATAGAACTTTGTTACTTCCCTTCCTCCTCTCCATGGACATAGTTCTATAGAAAAAAACCTTATAAATTGTAAATAAAAACATTCCCTTCACTTTGACAGGTTCATGATTGAAACAAAACTGTCTGAAATCATTCTTATAATATTGAAGGAAATACTTATTTTTTTCTGTAGATTTCCTGTTTACCCACAAGCTACAATCAAATTGTTTATGTTTGACTAAGCTTAAAATAAACAAGATTTTGCCAATATCCATGTCTCACTTAAGTGAAATTGGGCAAAATAATCTTGGCAGTCTTGGCATTCTCAAGTTGAAGTCCAAAATAAATTTCAAAATCATGTATTGTAATTTTTGCATAATAGTAATCACTGTTATACAGCTGTTTCATAATGTTAACTGAACAAGGACCATAACCAATTTACCTTGACCCAAAATGCACTACTGACTCATATACATAATTATATTGTCAATTTTGGACTGACTGGCAAATATGGTGAACTCTCATTTAATGATTTCATTTTGAAACAGACTGTTGTTGTTCTTTGACACTACGTCATGTACAAGTTAGTATGATATCAATGTTCCAGTTCCAATCAAAATTAATTATTATCCGTTTTAAAATTTTTAAGCTGTCTCTGTTAACAACCTGTTATTTGAATTTTATATTTCTTTTCTATTTCAAACAGTCTGGGTTCAAGCCCTGGCTGGGAACATTTTATTGTGTTCTTGAGAAAGACACTTAACTCCACAGTGCCTCTTTCCACTCAGGTGTATAAATAAGAACTGGCAAATTTAATATTGCAGGGTAACCCTGCGATGGACTAGCATCCCATCCGGGGTAGTAGAAATACTCCTAGTCGCTTCATGCTACAGAAACCGGGATAAGTGCTGACCTGATGGGCCACTTGGCTCATATGCAGACTTTAATTTCACTTCGAAGTTGCTGTTTGCCTCTTTTTTAGAACGAATGCTCGTGCAAGACATTGTACATGAAAATGACTTGAATTTCAAGAGAATGAACGTACAGGTGACGTGCATTTTCATTCGAATGGTTTTGCACAAAGACTCGTTTTGCCACAGAGGCAAAAGTCAACTATCCATCCATGAGCTGGCTCAGGGAGCCTTTGATTCTTTACGGCTGGACCTCATCATACAGGCAAATCGTCATTTCCTTGAAAACGAGTGCGGTGACCTATCATTTTTTTCTGTTGTTTCGAATTGAGTGATAAATTTCTCTATGTAAAATAAATATGGACCAATTCTCAGTGTAGAACAAGAAACATATCGTCGGAAACGTGAATTTAGCAAGCAATCGTGACTATAATCATGGTGCTACTATAACGATTTATATTTGGGTACAAGCAAGGTGCTGCTACTCCTAACGAACGTGGGGACCCCTCATTTTTATTTCAAAATTTAATTTCCTGTAATATAAACAGTCAATAGTCAAAGTTTGACAAAAATCTGCAGGTTCTCTTTCAGTGGAATGACCTTAATTAGAATGGAGTGAGTGAGTGAGCACCATCCGACCGCTTCATGGATGACGTCATCCACGAGCAAAAAGCACAAGCGAGCAACATAGGCCAGAAGAAGTAATTGTCGTGTCACTAAGTATGACAAGTCAGTTCGAGTGCAATTCGAGAACTTTCTAACAAGTTCATTACATAACAAATTAAATTTTTACATCGTGTTGTTTACGACTTCGTGCAGTTTCATGATCGTAGCAAAGTTTGAAATAGATACTTTTCCAATGCTTGATCAAGAAAACCTATTTGACTACTACAAGAAAAGCTGGAGTTCGGCATGTGAGGTCCAGTTCATCGTAAGCAAATTTTGTTCTTAAAAAATGAAGCTGCCATTTTAGTACCCGACTATTCCTGAAAAGAAGTGAAGAAAGAAATCACATTCAACGCCAGCTAAAGTTAACAGCAAACTAACCGTCAAACACCATGATTACAAAGCACTTGTCCGAAAACGAACCTTTAACCAAGTTCTCACTTCCAGCATTGTTTACAATGTTACTCAGTCTGAAAATGCAGACCATCCCATCGCGATCGATGTGCCGTACACTTTTGATCCAAAGATGATTTGAGCAAGTTGATTTCCGCTGGTCATCGCTGTCCTTTCACAAAAACAAACGCGCAACTCACCTCGGTATGGAAGGACCTGACTGATATACACAATTATAATATACGATGTATATTATAATATCTTAATTCTTGTCTTAGCGCTTTTCTTACCCGTGTTAATGGCACGGGTGTCGTGTTAAGTGTGTGTGGATGTGAGTGTGTGCGTGTGGGTGTATGTAGGAGCGCCTCGAGCAAAACAAAAACCGCGGGAAATTAAATTAGGGCGAACGCAAAGGGATAGAGGGTGGGTAAAGGAGAAAATCATTCAGGGTTTGGCATTTA